>NW_024045133.1:953650-967334 GCF_012273895.1 Zerene cesonia | reverse complement strand
AGGTTGTTGTACATATATTACACTAGCAGTTCGCCCCGGCTTCGCCTGTGGTACATATATATGTCACTCAGCGAATTTACAGTTTTAATGGTGAAAGAATTTTTAAAATCGGTCCAGGAGTTTTTGAATTTATCCATTACAAAAAAAACGGTAGTAGTCGTGGGACTGCCGATAGAAGTGAAAACGGAACTATTAAGTTGAGAGTAATTAAAACTATATGCAAAAATTATATGAAATTTTTGACGTGACAACGTCTTAAATTAGGTTGCGGCTCGGAGTCACTCATGAAAAAGTGTAACGCCCGGTAACGTTACGATGAGTCACCGAACTATGATCGGTCCGCCGCGCGCGCAGCACTAGAGAATTAGGCGCATTGAATCGGCGCGTGCTTGTGTCTCTGTCTCTGTCTTTTTAGTAAACAATTGCAATTCTTATTTTCATTCAATTTCTTGTTTCTATTGTGCAATTTAACAATATTCATATCAATAAATATTCTACCGAGAAAAAGACGTTGTCACGTAAAATCTTCGCCCGTAAAACCGACGTTACAGGCAACCATTTTTTTATGTTTTATTTATTAGTTACATATGATGGGCTAAACAAATCATGAACAAAATATAAATACAAAGTGGTTGAAAAAATAATTAATACACAATTATCTTAATTAAACATAGTATTTATATTTACACGAATTTCAATGAATTCATGTTGCTACTGCGCGTGCGCTAGTCTGGCTCTCCATAGATATAGATATACTATTATCATTAGCATGTCGGTGACTCGAACCGAGGATTTTACCCTCTACCAAAACGCTCAACGCGCCTAAAGAAGTTTTCACTTCAAAAATATATTCTTTCCTCTTTATAATATTAGTATACATGTACTTGCATCCGCCCGCGGCTTTGTCCGCTTAGAATAAGGACATCAATAAATGATCTAGTTATCCCAAGGGAGCGTTTAATCGGGATAAAAAGTATCCTATCACCCAAGTCAGCTCATACTCTGTCTGTATACCAAATTTCATCAAAATCTGTTACAGTTTCAGCGTGATTGACGGACAAACATGCAAACAAGCAAACTTTCACATTTATTATATCAGTACGGTGATTAAAGCGTGAGCTTAGAACCGAAGGGATCCCGGGTTCAATTCCCGGTAGGGACGCACAAAAGAAAATGTCTCGGGCAGGACACAGAAGGCTGATCACCTACTTGTCCATAAAGATCGATCAGTGAAACAGATGTACATATATCATCTGCCCCATACCCCACTGGGGGACACGGGACTTCACTATGAACTCTCGAATGCATTTGATACTTAAGAGGTCAGAGGGAGATATAGGTAATTTTTTAACGATATACAATGTTATATTTTCTTGTGTTTGATTTTACGCGAGTATTATACATTTAGAAATTAAAGACTCTTTTAACGGATTTTAAACGCGATTTTTCATTATATTATTAACACGACGTTTCGAACACTTTACAGCGAGCGTGGTCACCGGGAGACTGTCCGTTAAAAAGTCTTTAATTTCTAAATAAAGATATAAAACTAGCTGCGCCCCGCGGTTTCACGCGCGTAAGTACGTATCCCGTAGGAGTATCGAGATAAAAAGTTGCCTATATGCTATTCCAGTTGTCCAGCTGTCTCCGTACCAAATTTCATTGCAATCGGTTCAGTAGTTTTTGCGTGAAAGAGCAACAAACGCACACACACATCCTTACAAACTTTCGCATTTATAATATTAGTAGGATGTAGGATGTATCTTTTCTGTGGGAAGGTACTTATTAAGGGTGTATTTTAATCCGTCCAAAATTCTGATAGGGGGCGCTGTTACTAATAATTCCCTTGGACACAATCATCGCGGGCGAAGCCGCGGGAAATAACCTATTATATATGTAGATATATCATTCTAATCTATACTTATATTATAAAGTTGAAGAGCTTGTTTGATAGTTTGAACGCACTTATCTCAGGAACTACTGGTCCGATTTGAAAAATTCAGTGTTAGATAGCCCATTTATTGAGGATGGCTTATAGGCTATATAATATGTACCACGGGCGAAGCCGGGGTGCACCGCTTGTTTACTAATAAAGTCTAACTTCCCATATAGATATATTCTACTAATATACTAATAAGTAGACGGATATATATAAAAAATCACTAAAAAGATTATCTAAACGGGGCCAGTAATTCCAGAGGTATAACATACATAATTAACATGATCTTTTCTATGTTTACAGATGAAATAATGCTACAAGATATTATTAACACTACTAATTCAGAGCTGTATGAAGGTTTTGCATTTTTTATTTTATTTATTTATGTTTGTTTTTTTGGGAAATACATGTTTGTGGTCTAAATGTCATCTGTGTTTATTGTGTCGTTTTTGGGGTTTGTGAAATATAGAAAAATGCGAGTATTTAGAGGCCCATATCCTTCTCCTTACCCTTCCCAGTCCTTTCCTTTATTCCTATCGCCAATCCTTTCTTAATCCCTTCCCAAAAAGTCGGCAATCCATTTGTAGAGGCGTAAGGTTTGCAAGGGACCTTATGCCTCTATAAATGTTCATGGGCGGTGGTAGCGCTTACCATCAGGCGTCCCACCAGCTCCATTGCCCACTGTGACATAAAAAAAAGAAAAAAAACACATAGACAATAGCACCAGCTATTGAGCTATTAACATAGCTTTAAGACAATTTAATGACCTCCTTGGTACAGTGGTTAACGCGTGAGCGTAGAACCGAGGGGTCCTGGGTTCAATTCCTGGTAGGGACGCACAAAAAACAAATGTCTCGGGCTGGCAGGACACAGAAGGCTGATCACCTACTTGTCCGTAAAGAAAATCGATCAGTGAAACAGATGTACATCATCTGCCCCATACCCCACTGGGGGACACGGGACTTCATTTATGACAATTTACATTGTTTGCTTTAAATATTAGTTCTAACAGGCAGTATTGGCCGATAGTGTCTTTATAGTCTTTAAGTATATGGCTTAAACAAGCAAAACGTGGCGATGAATAAAATGAATGAATCCCGTTTAAAATCCGTTAAAAAGTCTTTTATTACGAAGCACGAAAGTAATTTATTGTATTCTATACAAATTCAATGTTTGTTCAAATATCATTAACCTCATTTATGTTTGTCTTTTCTTTCTTTTGTATTGTATATTTGTTGTTGTCTTAAATTTTTGTTGTACAATTATTACCTTATTATATATTATACCTTAATGTTTATCCTCTCTTCCGGGTTGTCTGGGAGAGATCGCTCATGGCGATAAGGCCGCCTCTGTACATTTTAAGTTACCTTGTGTCTCATGCAATTGTAGGTTTAATAATTTTTCATTCATTAATTGCAATGTGTATTAAAATTAATGAGATTGTTAGTTTAAAACTAATCCTTAAAAATAGGATCAACCCAAGGCCAATACTATTTTAGGAAGAATCTAAATTCTGCATTCTACGGACACCCATTTCCTTTTCCTCACCCGTACATTCCTTCTTACCTGTCATTAATCCTTTCCTTTTCCCTTACCCCATAAAAGCGGGTAGCGCATTCGCAGATGCCCTACCTCTGCTCTGTTCACGGGCGGTGGTGATCGCTCACCATCAGGCGAACCACCAGCTCAGTTGCCCGCTGTGACATAAAATAATTAACATATATTTTTAGAAATTAAAAACTTTTAACGGATTTTCAACGCGATTTATTCATATTATTAACCCGACAATTCGAACACTTTACAGCGAGCGTGGTCACGGGGAGACTGATTGTCGGGAGTCTATAATACATATAATATAATAAATAAATCGCTTTTAAAATCCGTTAAAAAGTTTTTAATTTCTAAATGTTTAATATTCGCGTAAAATCAAACACAAGAAAATATATATTCTTACTAACTACAAACCACAGAAATGTACCATAGTGTACGTACAGGGTGTATGTATGTACATACATACCTCGCACAATTATTAGGACAAATATTATCAGCACTGCGATATAAGATAACGATCGTAAAGAAACTGTATCGAGATAAGAAAACAATCTTATCAGTAACTAGCTTCGCCCCGCGGTTTCAACCGCGTCAGTCCGTATCCCGTAGGAATATCGGGATAAATAGTTGCCTATATGTTATTCCGGTTGTCCAGCTGGCTGCGTAGCAGATTTAATTGCAATCGGTTCAGTGGTTATTGCGTGAAAGAGCAACAAACACACACACATCCTTACAAACTTTCGCATTAATAATATTAGTAGGATAGGAAGTAGGATAGTAGGAATCGAATATGTTTCACTAGATCATTGTTTATAGAATACTTCTATATTTATTTTATACTAGATGCTCGTCCCGACTCCGCCCGGATATCACGAATCTCAACTCAAGAACTGTTTTATCAAGGGAGCATTTAATCGTGATAAAAAGTAACCTATCACCCAAGTCAGCTCACACCCTGTCTGTATACCAAGTTTCATCAAAATCCGTTCAGTGGTTAAAACTACTGAACCGATTGCAATGAAATTTGATACGTAGATAGCTGGACAACTGTAATAACACATAGGCAACTTTTTATTCCGATATTCCTACGGGACACGGACTTACGCGGGTGAAACCGCGGGACGCAGCTAGTGAATGAATAAAATTATACTACAATAAAGAAAAAGAGAAATTACCGATTGAAAAATAACAATTCTTGCATGTGTTTAAACAATTTTACGGTTAGCAACAAATTTATCGATTCATTTTAATAGATTTTCCTATAAATCCACAATCAACACTATTTACCGTATTATCAATGAAGTCTTGAATTTAATCTCATTTTTACATTAGCGATGCGTCATTGAAAAATACATTGCGACGCCTAGATAGACTTATCAAATGATATGGCGTAATGTACGGGCGTTTTCAATATCTATCGGAGTTAAAAACAGATAGATATCTTTACTAAACTGCGGCGAACCAATGTCCCTAATGTTTTTTTCAATTGTGGGAGTCGATCACGCTTCCGAGTGGTGTAAAATAGTATCATGCTACTGTGTTTCGTACGTGTGGGGGAGCCGGAGGTCGGTTCCTTCTCCTCACCCTTTATATCTTCCTTATTCCTAACCACATAAAAGGGCACCTTTGCGACTGTTCACGGGCGGTGGTGATCGTTTACCATCAGGCGAACAACCAACGCGGTTCCCTGCTATTGCCGCCCGGGACCCATATCCCTTTCCTTACCCTTCCTATTCCTTTCCTTTATTCCTCTAATCAATCCTTTCCTTTATTCCTCTAATCAATCCTTTCCTAATCCCTTTCCAATTTGAAGTCGGCAATTCATTTGGAGAGGCGTAAGGTCTGCAAACCAAATGTTCATGGGCGGTTGTAGCGTTAACCACCAGGCGACCCACCATCTCCATTACCGATGGTGAAATTTTAAAAAAATGCATAAAAATACCTGCATATTTTCAACATTAAGGATACGTGACTAGTACCCATCTGTAACCAAGGATAGATAGTCTCTTGCCTCGTACATATCCAAGCGTTTAAATCGTTTTGTAACACGGCATACGCAAAATTATGTTCAATACGAGATTATTTTAATTATTAAATACATCTTTCATAATGTGGGTCAACCTGTAAGAGGTTGCGTTGAATATTAGTTTGATCGTAGTATGAATATACTGGTATTCTACACAAAGTTGCCTAATTGATGTAGTCAGTTGATAACAACTCTCAGCCAGTCACAAGGACCATTAACAAAATGAGGGTAGTTGAGTCGAACATTGAATACATAACAAATTTTGACGAGAAAATGTCAAAACCTGTACACCCAAAAAAAAAAAAAAAAACCCGTACCAGCAGTTGCAGTATATATGTATTTAAAATGTTGAAATCGCACCGGGTTGTCTGGAAGAGATCGCTGCATTAGCGATAAGACCGCCTGTTGTGCTCGTGAATGTTTATGTTTTAGTGTATATACATATTCTTTGTTACTTTATGTTATCATTGGTGCACAATAAAGTGTTTTTGTTTTGTTGCATCTAATAAATTTCATGTCAATTCCAGAAGAGCTGATGAACTCGAACGACACGTCGGAGCAGGTCCTGGCGCTGGTGCCGCCGGAGTTGCACAAATACCTGACCGTGCATCCAAGGAACAACAGCGGTGAGTGTTGATATTGTTGCCATCCATCCATACATACATATCATACATTGCATACCTTACCACATATATCCTGCTCGTATACAAAAACCAACGAGGTCGGACTCAGTTTTGGCACTAGAGGGTGGGTCCATCATAGTAAGTATGCATAAAGCAGTTGTAGTATCTATAAAACTAGACAAAATTGCATAACATTTCACTTTTATTTGTGCACTAAATGCTCTAGAAACTTCTATGTACTGTAGAAGCGCCTTAGACTTTAGGTCAGTGAGTGCGTGACAAAACAAAGAAATTAAATGAAATTTGAAATACTCCATGTTTGATATATTTTGAAAGAATAGAAAAAAATTGATCACGAGGCGGGATTCGAACCCGCGTTCTTTGCCAAACCGTGTGTCAATTTGTGTTCGAATCCCGCCTCGTGATCAATTTTTTTTCAATTCTTTCAAAATTTATCATTTATAAAGCATTTCAATGCTATAAAACTAAAAATGAAATACTCTATGTTGGTTCAATGCTTGCTTGGTATCTGAAAATTCAGGCTTAAATTGCCCGAATTGCTTCACGAAAAAGTTGACCGCGCCCTGGTGACTGCCGAAGTACTGAACTTTGATAGTTAAACAAATAATACAATACATTACTGGATGTGGGTGTCGAGCACACTTCGCCATGAATCTGGCCAGCTCGCACCGGGGAAGTACCACACCCCCACATAAAACCAGCGAGAAATAGTGGCATGCTACTATCGTATGGTGAGTGAAGGAATCGGAGGCCCATTTTCTTTCCCTCACCCTTCCCAGACAATTACTTCTTTCCAGTCTTCAATTCTTTCCCTTATCCCTTATCGCTTCAAAGCAAGCAGCGGCTAATGAGCGGCGGTGATACCACCAGCTCAGTTCCCCACCTAAAAAACCTATTTCATACATCCTACTTCCTACTATCCTACTAATATTATAAATGCGAAAGTTTGTAAGCATGCGTGTGTGTTTGTTGCTCTTTCACGCAAAAACTACTGAACCGATTACAATGAAATTTGGTACGTAGATAGCTGGACTGCTGCTGGATATTCCTACGGGATACGGTGTAACCGCGGGGCGCAGCTAGTACACTATAAACCACACATAATTTGTTCGAACAGTGCAAAATTAATGAATACAACCCTTCAATCGCACATTCCAGCAAACGCCACCGACCGCACCAGCCCCAGGAACATAACCGACATCCGACGAGCTATACAAATGTACAACGACGCGCAGACCATTTACAACGAGGATATATTTGGACCAGTGCAGAATGACACTATCATTATCGCAATACAGGTATGTTTTTTTAACCTTAGCGACCAGTATCGTTTTGAATCCCTTCCCCCCGTCTTTATTCCCGCCGTCTATCCTTTCCATTATTTCTTACTAGCTTTTGCTTTATCTATCCTATCACCTGAGTCAGCTCTGTCTGTTTGTATACAAAATTTCACCAAAATCTGTTCAGTAGATTCAGCGTGATTGACGAACAAATAAATATCCAATCATCAAAACAAACTTTCACATTTATTACTTTTATACTTATATAGATAAAAAAGTCATGTTACTTACACTGCTTATAGCTCAAAAACTGCTGGACCGTAAAGGATGTTGGGTTTGTTGCGTTTGCCTCTGTTTCGACTAGGATTAATTAACATATTTGAAAACTTGCACATAATGTCTGCGCAGGAGCCAGTAACTACGTATTTTAACCAGCTCCCGTGGCCCCTTCACTCAAGTGGCTAGACGGAACACAGTGGGGTTTTGGTCGGTAAGAATCCGACATAACCCACGGCTCCATCCCCGGGGGCCGTGGGTATCTATGCAAGATTTCCCCACTATAAAAAAAAAAAAAAAGGAGCCAGTAACTACAATAAAACAACAATTCAAGGAACCTGCTTTATACTAAAAACTTCGGTTTAGCCATTTTCCGCCTCGCCAATATCAAATCTATCCCATTCTTTCCCACCAGACTGACTCTCTCTGGATACAGCCTCGTCTCCATCGGCAGCGTCACCTTCTTCTTCTTCTTCTGTTTTCTTGTCTTCTTCTCCTTCCTTGGCACCAGCCTCTCTTCGACCCAGATGTATTGCTGGTCTTCCGGTATGGCCGTGTCGAAACGGAATTTTCTGGGTATCTAGAAATGTGACGATTGGATAAGTTGAGATTGAGTTGATTTGTGTCGAGCACGCTTCGGCACGAATTGGACCAGCTCGCACCGGGGAAGTACCACACCCCCACAGAAAACCGGCGTGAAATAGTGGCATGCCACGGTGTTTCGTACGGTGAGTGGGGGAGCCGGAGGCCCGTTTTCCTTTTCCTCACCCGTCCTAGTCCATTCCTTCTTTCCAGTTGTGGAATTAAGTTCATATTGGAGTGCATTGGATTGCTGTTTGTTCTCAAATGTTACAATAATAAAAAAAAACACAATAATCATTGAATTAATTGTTATTGACAAAACCAATACCAAAAACAGTCGCGCTGCGAATCCCCTTAGCGTTTGGGAACGTGTGTGGAAAAATTAAAATCGCACTATATATCACACTATCACACTAATATTATAAATTAGCTGCGCCCCGCGGTTTCACCCGCGTAAGTCCGTATCCCGTAGGAATATCGCGATAAAATTTTGCCTACATGTTATTCCAGTTGTCCAGCTGTCTACGTACCAAATATCATTGCAATCGGTTGAGTAGTTTTTGCGTGAAAGAGCAACAAACACACACACACACACATCCTTACAAACTTTCGCATTTATAATATTAGTATGATATGATATGATGTGAAAGTTTGTTTGTTTTGATGTTTATCAGTCAATCACGTCGAATCTACTGTACGGGTTCCGATGAAATTTTGTATACAGACCCCTGTCTGATATAAATATAGCAAAGCTGACTTGGGTGATAGGATAATAATAATAACAGGGCCATACTCACTGATAAAACTTTACATAATAATAGACCGGACATAACTTTAATAAATAAAATAGATGGAATCATTTACTTAATAGATGTTGCAATACCTAATACACATAATCTACTAAAGACAATAACGGATAAAATACAGAAATATACAGAATTAAAGGAAGAACTTATTAGAATATAGAAAATGAATAAAGTGTATATTGTGCCGTTGGTGCTCTCGAGCACAGGAGTCATACCAAATATCTAGAACACAGTATTAAATTATTAGACTTACACAAAAACATCTTCATGACTATGCAGAAAGCTGTGATACTGAACACGTGCCGCACAGTACGAAAATTTTTGCAGGAAGAACCCATAGACCAAACACCTCAAAGTGATCTCCACTTGGCATAAGCCCGTGGTCTTCACATTACTACCGAAACTCTTCTAGTTTCGAGGAAAATAACTCTTTTCAAAAAATAATAATAATAAATTCTTTATTGTACACCAAAATAAAAGTAACAGAGAAAAACAGCATAAAGAAATATTGTACAAAGGGCGGTCTTATCACTAACGAGTGATCTCTACCAGACAACCTGTGATAATGGAAATGCTGGAAGAAAATACTTTTGGAGGTGTAAGCAACTGAGCAAATTAAATTATATAATATTAATAAATAGACAATATACTTATATACTTTACACTTATATATACATATAATAAGAATATATAATACTATATATATAATATATTACACTAATACATACATATATATTTATACATGTATAATAAATACCGTTTATTAATTTATAATGATAGGTAATAATTTTTCACCAATCCATCAAAGGTAGATAACATTCGGGCATGTTTGATTGAATCTGGTAACGAATTTAGAATTTAGGATACTGTTTATCCCGAATAAATGATCCCTTGGGATAAAACACCTCGACCTTCGACCGCCTCCTTGGTACAGTGGTTAACGCGTGAGCGTAGAACCGAGGGGTCCTGGGTTCGATTCCCGGTGGGGACGCACAAAAAAAAAATGTCTCGGTCTGGTAGGACACAGAAGGCTGATCACCTACTTGTCCATAAAGAAAATCGATCAGTGAAACAGATGTATATCATCTGCCCCATACCCCACTAGGGGACACGGGACTTCACTTTTTGGGATAAAACAGGTATCTTGATATCCGGGCGGAGCCGGGACGAGCCGCTAATAACATGTAATATCTTACCAGATATTCTCTGCAGTACTCCACTTGAGGCTTGTAGTGCGGTATAACCACTTTGGGATACTCAAACTTCACTCTAGCCATTAGAACTTTCGGGAAATCTGGCTTTTGATACCTGTGAAATTTTGAAAGAATAAAAAAAAAATTGATCACGCGGCGGGATTCGAACCCGCGTCTCCAAGCGACTCGTGTTCAAAGCAGGCCCTTTACATGGAGCAGCTCGGTGCCCACACTCCATATGCCCCCAGAATCGTTCCGCCCCCGTTCGAATTGGGGGGATTGGAAAATTCATTTAGGGGGTTACAAAAACTCGAGCTCGAGGACCTTTACTCACCTTTCCCAGTCCATTCCTCCCTGACCTTCCTAATCCTGACCCCTTAGAAGGAAGCAGTGAATCCCTCAGCGAAGGTTCACGGGCGGTGGTGATAGCTCACCATCACAAGTGTAATTGATGAGATTCAATCATTTCACATGCGGAATGTGTAAAAAAACAATTAATTGAGTCGAATTTGTGTTTATCAATTATAAACACTATTTCTCACAAAGAATTGCATCATAGTGTAACTAGTAAATTGAATATTAATTTAAATATTATGAAAGAGAAAAACCTGTGAGTCTATGAAACACTGAACTACGCGCGCCATATTATATATCAAAAAAAGAAAAGTCGCGAAATTTCTCTCTTTCTTCTTCTTTATTTTATTAATATTTAAAGTCGACTACGTACAATACCGACAAAAATCCTAGCCTCCCCCCCCTATATCTGGTTATCATATCTCTAGTATACGAAAGACCCTCCCTCCCCAGTTTAGAAAAGCTTGGATAGTCGTGGGTAGTATGACAAAACGTACCACACTGCGTCCCAATGGTCCAGATACATCGGTTCCGGCATGATAATCTTCATCCAACGCAAAATGTCGCATCTGTAATGGACATAAAGTCGTTAATACCTTGCTTCGATATTTCTGTCACCGGCCATTACAATGGAAATCGGCATTACTGTACTATAAACTATGTAATTTTATAAAGGCGTACTTGACTTTGTTTGTTTGTTTTTGTTTCACGCCGCAACGCAGCGATTTCACGAGATGATGCCTGTGTCTGGAGATAGTTACAATGCTAGAGAACTCTCTAGATATCACTATATAGGCTACTTTTAACCGCGGTGAATCTTTCATCCATCGATCGTACTAGGATAATCCCATCGTACCAAAAAAATCCCACCATACCAAGAAAATACTACCGTACAAAGAAATCCTACTATACCAAGATAATCCCAGGGTATCAAAAAAATCCCACCATACCAAGAATATCCCACCACACAAAAACGTCACACCGTATTAAAAAAGTCTCACCTTCTCCAATTGACCCGCACCCCCCAACTGGGTCCAGTCCGCGACTTGAACCAAGTGCAGTGCGTGAGAGGCTTCCGCGGCGGTAGACCAATGCTTCTAGCGAAGCGGATAAAATCTGTACTGTAGAGGCGGCGAATGGATGACGTTATTGTCTGGAATTAAAGGGAAGATATTAAGTGGAGTCCCGTGTCCCCTACTGGGGTATGGGGCAGTTGAAATACATCTGTTTCACTGATCGATTTTCTTTATGGACAAGTAGGTGATCAGCCTTCTGTGTCTTGCCAGACAGAGACATTTTTTTTTATCGTCCCCACCGGGAATCGAACCCCAGACCTCTCGGTTCAATGCTCACGCGTTTACCACTGTACCAAGGAGGCGGTCATTTGCGATCAAAAGGAAGATATATTAGGATATTTATATTAAGAGACAGGGGTCGGCCATACTCTGTAACTACACCGCGAATGTCACACGAGTACAAGTGTCTAAATAACATAAATAAAGCAAAAGTATGGTTTGAAATTACCACACATACGCACGCTGACGCACACATACAAAAACACACGCACACTGATGAACACGCATTATTAATCTTATGTTTAGAAATAAAACATAAGATATATTATAGAATGTCAGTCTCCCCGTGATCACGCTCGCTGTAAAGTTTTGGAAACGTCGGGTTAATAATATAAAGAATAAATCGCGCTTAAAATCCGTTTAAAAGTCTTTAATTTCTAAATGTATAATACTCGCGTAAAATCAAACACAAGAAAATACTATATATTACGTTATACAGGCTATATTTGTGTTTTATTAAACTTTTGGTGCAGTAAAATCAAATAATTGTCAGTTAAGATACAGATATCACTTGTCAAAACTCGTCACAACTTATCAAAACCCGTTGAACAATGGAATCCTATAAAATGTCGAATCACTTTGAAGCTGAACCATGTAAAAATTACACAAATTGCGTTGGAGATGTATGTGATCCTTGAGTGCTATCC
The DNA here is from genome assembly GCF_012273895.1 of Zerene cesonia. Lineage (NCBI taxonomy): Eukaryota > Metazoa > Arthropoda > Insecta > Lepidoptera > Pieridae > Zerene > Zerene cesonia. The sequence goes on along the minus strand of NW_024045133.1, from coordinate 954,681 downwards.
TACTTCCTTCTATCTTCTTCTCCTATCTTCTATCTTCTAATATTATAAATGCAAAAGTTTTTAAAGATGTGTGTGCGTTTGTTGCACTTTCACGCAAAAACCACTGTACCGATTGCAATGAAATTTGGTACGCAGACAGCTGAACAACTGGAATAACATATAGGCAACTTTTTATCCCGATATTCCTACGGGATACGGATTTACGCGAGTGAAACCGCGGGGCGCAGCTAGTACTTATATAGTTTTATTGTTTACCACCGATTCAGAAAGCACAGGCTATTTATGTACCACGAGCGACACCGGGTCGGACCGCTAGTTACCTTAATATGTTCAAACTGTCGCACACCAATATCTGGCAGCATCGACGGATCCTCCATCATCAGTAAACGCATGCCATTTATGTTGTTATCGAGGAAAGAGTTCTGAAACCATTACATCAAAATGTAATTAACTCAAAGGTGACTGACTGACATAGTGATCTATCCACGCACAGCCCAAACCACTGGGCGGATCGGGCTGAGATTTGGCATGCAGATAGATGTTATGACGTAGGCATCCGCTAAGAAAGGAATTTGATTGTTTCTACCCCCCGAAGGGATAAAATAGGGGAATTAATATTCATGGTACAACTGAAAGTTTGTATCATGAAAATTTATTAGGACCGCGCGGGCGAAACTGCAGGCAACAACTTATATTATACTATATAAAGCTACACACCCACTGACTGACTGACATCGCTTTTCTCGGAAACCGGCCGGAAAGTGGAGATAATTTTGACACGAACGTATAGAGGAGCCGCAATCGACCCGCGGAAAAATATAGAGAACTCGCCGCGCTCGAAGACCAGCTCGACGCCCGGCGGCCCGCGGAAACGGTGGCTCGCGGAGGGGTGGTGTTCGAACAAAAAATGCTCTAGACCATCGGCGATCACCAGGCGCGTCGAAATAATGGCTGGTTTCGCGAAAAAAAGATGGCCGCCATACTTTGCCAAAATCGCCATTTATGAATCCTTACGTCTCAAATTCAGCACA
>NW_024045133.1:948019-952650 GCF_012273895.1 Zerene cesonia | reverse complement strand
GAAATTTTTTGTGCTTATCCGGTATCTATGAAAATCGGCCAACATCTATTTTTCATACCCCTAAATGATAAGAGTAAGACAGAACAGCGTTTGCCGGGTGCAGCTAGTACTTATATAGTTTTATTGTTTACCACCGATTCAGAAAACATTTCTAAAAGGAGAACCGAAGCCAAGAAACTAGTCCATATTACATATTAATTTTACATAAAACCAGCTGATCCGGCAAGCGCTGTTCTGCCTTACTTTTATTGTTTAGGGGTATGGAAAAATAGATGTTAGTCGATTCTCAGATCTACCCGATATGCACACACAATTTCATTAGAATCGGTCCAGCGGTTTCGGTGGTGTATGGTAACTAAACATTCTGACACGGATGTACATCATGATAATGATGCCAAAGAACGGCATGCAACAATTCCAATTCTTAGCTATCAACACTGCAACACGCGGCAGCAAGTCCGCAACATCTTGCTTCAACTTTGTTGCTAATGAATAAACTATCTACCATGTATGGGGCATATTAACAAACCCTGTACTCCGGAAAGCCAATTTGCTCAATCCACAACGCCACATCAGTTGCTGTCCACCCAAATGCCTGGGGCAGTGGTAATTTATCCACAATTTCAGCGGTCAGCTGGTACAAGGATGCCGGTGTTCTTAAACATGGGAGTAGCTTCCTGCAATTGATAAATTTGATGCGAGACTCTTCACCACTTTTCGGCGATACGGCGGCCATTTAAAACCGTAAAAGTATCCTGAGAAGTATGATATGGTGATATTCCTGAATGGCCTAACCATAACCTCCATGATACATGCTGAACAAAAATTAGCCTAGTGTGAATGGTTCAATATTTTCATACTTTTCGAAGGTCTGGTGGGCTGAAGGCTGTACCGGAAAGCAGCATCTAGCATTTCGCTACCAACCCCTTTTATCGAGTTATCGAGTATAAGAATATACTAGAATTTTTATCAAACAAATCGTTCAGTTTTCGTTATTTTTCGACGATTAACGCCCTACGCGATTGCGCTGTATGTGACAGGGTTTTGACCAGCTTTTTCCTTTTTATCCTTACATAATGGAACCCCTGAAGAACCGTCAGATTTTGTGTGTTATCATCTTTAAGTTTATGATCTATACTAATATCATAAAGCTGAAGGATTTGTTTGTTTGAACGCACTAATCTCAGGAACTACTGGTCCGATTTGAAAAAAAATCTTTCAGTGTTAGTTAGCCCATTTATTGAGGAAGGCTATAGGCTATATATGTATCACGGGCGAAGCCGGGTGGATCGCTATAATAAATATGCTGATGATAATGATAATGATGATAATAACAATGATGACAATAAAACTGATGTTAGTGATGAATAATTATCAAAGCATTGCTTACGTAGTATTTTCTTGTGTTTGATTTTAAGCGAGTGTTATACATTTAGAAATTAAAAACTTTTCAACGGATTTAAAACGCGATTTATTCATTATACATATTATGGTTACGGGGAGACTGTGTCCCCATGACCACGCTCGCTGTAAAGTTTTCGAAACGTCGAGTTAATAATATAATGAATAAATCACGTTTAAAATCCATTGAAAAGTTATTAATTTCAATGCTCACTTGTTCTTAGTATAAGGTTCGAGCTTCGGGAAGCAGCCACATTCGACGCACGTAGTCTTGTCTGGTGTGATGTAGACCGGTTCGGGGGTCTGTACAACTATGGACGGTGTGCGCCTGGGGATTTTGATCCTCTGGGGCTTGTGGTGTTTCTGAAAACAAAAAATGGTTGCCTGTAAAGTCGGTTTTACGGGCGTAGATTTTACGTGACAACGTCTTTTTTTCCAACGCCAAGAACGCTCGGGAAAGACAGGGACAGAGACACAAGCACGCGCCGATTCAATGCGCCTAATTCTCTAGTGCTGCGCGCGCGGCGGACCGATCATAGTTCGGTGACTCATCGTAACGTTACCGGGCGTTACACTTTTTCATAAGTGACTCCGAGCCGCAACCTAATTTAAGACGTTGTCACGTCAATAAAATAGAAAGAGAGAAATTACAATTAAACAACTTTCATTGGGTGCGATAATATGAATCACTTGATACGTTAATTCAAGTGTGAATTAGACTCGCGGCGCTGTGGGTTCTGTACAGATAAGTTGAAGAGCAATTGCAAAAAGTTGGTCACCCATCCAGTTTTTGACCGTGCCAACTGTTACTTAACCTACCATTTTCTATCATTTGTATCATAGGGGTAATAGAAAGGGTCCATTTTGTCCCTCTTCGGTCTTACGGAACCTTAAATATGAAAAAATATTATATCTAGTACAGTTTATGTATTATATTATATGAGTATATATTGTTATATAGTATTCATGTAAAGTATGTGTATTTTATTTCATTTTATTTTTTTCATATTCTGATTTATCTTTAGTTTTTTGCACTAACCCTAAAACCTCTCGCATTTCCTTTCCTACCAAGTTGCCTGGTAGAGATTGCTGTCTAGCAATAAGGCCGCCTTTTGTACAAAATATCATTGTGCCATTATTTTGTATGAACTTTACTTTCTGTTTTGTACAAAAACGTATTATAAATAAATAAATAAATACAACCTTTAACACACTATAACTATATAATGTATACAAATTAAAGAAAAAAAAAACAGCTGATACGTGAATCAATTAATTAAATAGAAAATACTTGATTGTACGTCGTAATTTCAAAGCACGTTACTTAAAATGTACAGAGGGCGGTCTTATCGATATAAGCCGTCTCTCCCAGACAACCCGGAAGAGATGATAAAATGTAAGGTGATGGTGCAATAGAGAAGTTGATCAGATCAGTGTATGAAATTTGAAACAGTTAAGAATTACAGTTGACACATAGAATATTTATCCTGACACCAGGCGATCAAATCCGTCTGAACGAAAGCTTCTCAACAAGATAAGGTGGAACTTATAAAGAGATTACTACCAGGCAAGATATATATTAATGAAAGTAAAAAGTGAAGTCCCTTGTCCCCTACTGGGGTATGGGGCAGATGATATACATCTGTTTCACTGATCGATTTTCTTTATGGACAAGTAGGTGATCAGCCTTCGTGTCCTGCCGGACCGAGACATTTTTTTTTTTATTGTCCCCACCGGGAATAGAAGCCAGGACCTCTCGGTTCTACGCTCACGCGTTTACCACTGTACCAAGGAGGCGGTCACTAATGAAAGTAAGGTAGGTAGAAGTAATTCATAAACAGACTTGATGCATAGTATTTTCTTGTGTCGGATTTTACGCGAGTATTATACACTAGCTGCGCCCCGCGATTTCACCCGCGTAAGTCCGTATCCCGTAGGAATATCAAATTAATCATATCTTGTGATAGAGTAAACCGATTTCGATGAAACAAAAACTAAGTTATTACCTTAAGTTACGTATAATTTTTGTATATAAACATTGTCTGCGTTTAATTTGTAGATTTTACGTGATGTGCGCACAAACAAACAGACAAAAATTTCAAAAATGATGGAAATGGGTTCTGTTAGTTATCTTTTCACACACTGGCTATTTTTTTTTCTATTTTTTCAATGTACAAAAATGACTTTTCTACAGATTTATTATATATAGTATATTATCTATTATCTATATATATAAAATTCTCGTGTCACAGTTTTCGTTGCCATACTCCTCCGAAACGGCTTGACCGATTCCTCTGAAATTTGGTAAGCATATTGGGTAGGTCTGAGAATCGGCCAACATCTATTTTTTATCCCGATATTCCTACGGGATACGGTCTTACGCGGGTGAAACCGCGGGGCGCAGCTAGTATTATATATAAATTTAGAAATTAAAGATTTCAGTCTCCCGGTGACCACGCTCGCTGTAAAGTGTTCGAACCGTCGGGTTAATAATATAATGAATAAATCGCGTTTAAAATCCGTTTAAGTCTTTAATTTCTAGACTTGATGCATTTCAGAAAATCTTACCCTCGTTTCTTCCGACATTTCCAGGCATTAAAATATAAAATATAATAAGAGTAAACTTTAAACCGAATTATATAAAAAACTGTCAAAATGACATGTTTTAAGATATCTTCTATGGTGTTGATATATGAACTCCTTAGTATGGACGTGGATCTCTTTTCAACTGACTATTTTAAAAGAGCAACTACAGAGTTTGTTGACGGCTCTTCTCTGTAGAACCTGCCTTCCGAACCGGTGGTAAATGTTATAACTGTGTAATATGACGATTCAAAAGTGCTTCTATAAAAAGTCTAATTGAATGGATAAATGTTTGAGTTTGAGTTGTGAGTTTAACTTTCAAAGAATGCTCTCAATACGACGATGTTTTTTGTTTGTTACTTCAGAACTCTCGACTGGGTGAAGTGATAAATGATTCATTTTTTTATTTGATGGCCGGTACCTTCTGACTGTGGACACATTTCTATTTAGTCTAGACAATTGGAAGACGACAGGAATGAAGAAGTCAAATTAATAAAACTTTTTTTTTAAGTCAGTTAAAAAGCCATACATCTTTACGCTTCTGCCGGATAACAATCAATAAAGATCAATTGTGAGAAATTTTGAAAGAATAGAAAAAATTTGATCACGAGGCAGGATTCGAACCTGCGTATCTTGCCTAACCGTAG
>NW_024045133.1:942031-947019 GCF_012273895.1 Zerene cesonia | reverse complement strand
GATCAAATTTTTTCTATTCTTTCAAAATTTCTCATTTATAAAGCATTTCAATGCTATAAAACTAAAAATTAAAAAAAGATCAATTGTGTTTTTATATCCTGTTGGATAAAAAATTGCCAGTTTAAATACAGATGTCCCTTTTTATAACTCATCAAAACTCGTTTAACAGTATCAAATACTATAAAATGTCGAATCACTTACAAACGGCACGCATTCGTTCCCAACTACCCAACTACCCTCACTTTGCTAATGGTCCTTGTGACTGGCTGCGATTTGTTATCAGCTGACTATATCAATCAGGCAGTTCTTTTGAATCGCAGTATATTCTTATTACGATCCAACTAATAATCAACACAGATCTCCCCTCCTCCCTCCGTATTTTTGCTTTATTACACTATTTAAGTGAAGTCCCGTATCCCCTAGTGGGGTATGGGGCAGATGATGTGCATCTGTTTGGACTATATGGACAAGTAGGTGATCAACCTTCTGCGTCCTGCCAGACCGAGACATTTTTTTTGTGCGTCCCCACCGGGAATTGAACCCAGCCAGGACCCCTCGGTTCTACGCTCACGCGTTAACCACTGCACCGAGGAGGCGGTCATTACACTATTTAATCGTGCTTTAAATCCGTTTAATTGATATTTTTTCAGGTACACACTCGGCTCACCTATTTAAGGCACTTGATCGTGTCCCTCGCCCAGGCAAAGGATATAGACAGAACTTTGCTGGTCTTCTCTCACGATTATTACGATGAGGAAATAAATAATTTAGTTAGGAGTATAGATTTTACAAAGGCAAGTGTGTTTGTTTGTTCGGTACCTGATTGATTCTCTAAAATATGTTTTGACACTCGGCATATGTATTTATAATTTTTCTTGTTAAATAATGTTTTAGTGTATGCTTAATACATATAAACCTTCGTCTTGAATCACTCTATCTATTAAATAAAAACAATCAAAATCATTTGTGTAATTTTAAATATCGCATACACATAGAGGAATTTAAGAATTTATGACGTTAAATGAGTATTTATGAGAATTTATGACTTTATTATACTTAAATTTTACTTTCGATTTTTAATATTTACAAACTATAGGTAGTATGTATCATTGTATTAAATAAATTTTAAAACTTTGTCTTATACCCGGGAATTTCCAGGTGATGCAGATATTTTATCCGTATTCAATCCAGACGCATCCCAACGAATTCCCGGGGATAGACCCCTTCGACTGTCCGAGAGACGCTAAGTTGGACCAGTAAGTTATTTTGTCATCCTACTTCCTATTAATATTATAAATGCGAAAGTTTGTAAGGATATGTGTGTGTGTTTGTAGCTCTTTCACGCAAAAACTGCTGCACCGATTGCAATGAAATTTGGTACGTAGACAGCTGGATAACTGGAATAACATATAGGCAACTTTTTATCCCGATATTCCTACGGGATACGGGCTTACGCGGGTGAAACCGCGGGGCGCAGCTAGTTAAATATAATACTTAAAAAACAACTTATGTACGTGATCAAGCAATAAATCAATGAATTTAAAATTTGAACTAGAAATTTGAATTTTTTATTTGAATTTGAAATTTGATTTTTTTTATTACTAGCTGTGGAATATTCGTAAAGTTATAAAGAGAGTTAACGGTTTTAATTGCGGATTATATATTAAATATATTTTTTTTGTTTGTCCACCCGGATATCTGACATACCAAGGAAAGATAGAGAATAAAATGCATATTACAAACGAATGATACGTATATTTTCCAGAGCTATCAAACTGAAATGCAACAACGCGTTGCATCCGGATTTGCACGGCCATTACAGGGAAGCGAAGTACACGCAGACGAAACACCACTGGTGGTGGAAGGCCAATAGAATATTCAACCAATTGCAGTGTACAGCTGGGCACACTGGTCAGTCTATAGTTCTTAACTCTATAACCAATAAATATCGCATATATGAAATTATGATAATGCGACATACTGGTAAAGGCGCGCCAGCTCCATCCCCTAGGCCTTTCTTACTTCTATAGAATAGTGTGTTATATAATACCTCCTTAATTTTTATTTGTATAACATTGAAATGCTTTATAAATGAGAATTTGTTAAGAATAGAAAAAATAATCACGAGGCGGGATTCGAACCCGAGTCTTTTTGCCATACCGCAGCAACTAGTCTTTTTGCCATAGCCTAACCGCTAGGCCACCCATGAACATCTCAAAAGATGGCGCGGGGTCTCCCTTAGGCACATACAACCGAAAGATTAGAAGAAATTTGATCACTGGGCGGGATCACGAGAGGCTAGGCGTTGCTACGGTTTGCCAAAAAGACGCGGGTACGAATCCCGCCTCGTGATCAAATGTTTTCTATTCTTTAAACATTTCTCTGTACACATAGTTACAGTGCTCTTTCTGTTCATATCCTAATTGACCTAAAATCTTATTAATATGGAAGTCGAGCACGCTACGGCACGAATTGGTTCAGCTCGCACCGGGGCACCACACCCACAGATCAGATTCAAAAAAAAAAAAAAATTCAAAATGATTTATTGTGATTCACATGTTATAAGGAAGGTATTGCATTATATGAAGTTCTACTGTGATCTGCCATGTGGCGTACAATTATCAATTTTTACATAATTAATTAATTAATGAATAATCTAATTATTATTTATTTTGTGCTAATACATATTTTCGTTTATACCAAGCACAAAATAACAAAGGCACGATGTGTAATTTTATTGCCCATATTAAAATTTAATAGATAAATGTCATTGTATTTAGTTCAGTCAATTATTTATTTATGATTGGTCAAAATATTCGTTGTGTGTTCAGCGTCAAATATCATGCGTCTATGTTACGATCAGTCAGTGGGGGAGCTGAAAGCCCCTAGCCTTTTCCTCACCCTTCCCAGTCCGTTTCTTTAATCCCGTCCTTAATCTGTCCTTATCCTGTACCCATAAAAGCTAGAGGCTTCTCAGAGGCCTTGCCTGTGTGATGGGGGTGGTGATAGCCTACCATCAGATACACCAGCTCAATTGCCCGTTTTAAAAACCCCAGAATTAACCCTAAAACCATATCCAGGTATGGTGGTGTTCCTGGAAGAAGACCACTACGTGGCCGAAGATTTCATCCACATGTTGAATCTGTTAAGGACAACGGCAGATAAAACTTGCCCACAATGCGAGATCCTGTGCCTTGGGACCTATTTAAAGACCTACCAGTATCACAGTAATACAGATAAGGTAAGGAATATGTTCAATATAGATTAATTCGGAAGTTTTTTTTTCAAAATTTTTATTCTCTAGCTATATGAGGAAAATTCTAGAAATTTTCCTAAAAATTTCCATTGTTTTTAAGTGTTCTTACTAATAAATTAAGTATACAGACCACGTGTGTGTTGTAATACATGTTTATATAATAAACAAAAATTTATTATAATACAAAAATCACCATAATCCGTTCATCTTGGGACTCTGTTCTTGAGTTATAAATGGTATAACCAGGCCTGTGTCACTCCGCGTGTAAGTATTAAAAACGTACCTACAGGCGCCGGACACGGCGAAAGGGCCAATCTAGTAGGCTGCCGCAAGCGAAAGACGACACACGCGCGCGCTATTTGTTCGACTACGTTCAACTTTCTCGACATTTTTTTGCAAGATGGACACACAAAGAAAAGCAAAAAAATACTGTGCAGTCACAGAATATTAACTAGTAACTAGCGTTAGTAGTTTCTCGAAGCACTCGAAGTAAGCAACCCTAGTCCGCGGCTCTTTCAATACGTATAACCACGACTAACTTATTATGAACCGTAGTACAGTGAATTAAGGCCCATATTTCCTCAAAAAAATTTAGAAGGTATCTAAATGACCACATGCTCGACTGGAACGCGAGCTAAATTAAATCATATTGTCTATCGGATTGAGTACATATTACTTTGAAGACCGTTGTGAAGTAAAGCTTCTGTAACGCTAGTTACTAGTTAGTATTCTGTGGTATAACTGACACAAAATTTTCTATATAAGATTGAAATAATACAGCTGTTATTATAAATGTTGCACAAATTGGGATAATATCCCTTGAAAGCGAACAAATTATCATTCATTAAAAAACGGGGGGAAATCTTTGGGGGAGGCCTATGTCCAACAGTGAACGTACTAAAAGGCTGCAAAGAAAAAATATGGTACATATCAATTATAATATAACTTAATATGCCTTTAAAAATTCTTTTAAAAAATTGGAGAAATTTTCTATACAAAGGAAATAATTGAAATTTTTACCCACGTGTTGACATTATATTTGTATTTTAACTTATTGCTATTGGACACATTTTTGACGCTTCGACCGCGCGATTTAGGCACTTTTCGCTCGGACCTTATTTTGACATATTATGAGAATTTTGACATTGAAGTTAAATATTCAGAATGTCGCTTTTGTAATTTTGCCAAACATTTTAATTTTAGACCTTTTAAATATGTTCTGTTGACATAAACAGTTTGTTAAAAATCAGGGAAGTTTTTTTTTTTAATAATTTTAATAGCGAGGTATTCAACAAACGATCACCGCAATGAACGCAAACATTCGTGATATGTACGAACATTTGCGGAATGTTGGCGCACATTTAGGGAAAAGAACTATCAGATATCATTCTACATTTGTGAGTTGGTGTATTCCAGCATTAAAGGTCACAAATATAATCGAAATAAATATGATTTATATAAATTATTTAAATTTATCCAAAATTTTTCAAAGCCAGTTCACTATAGATACTTAAACAGACATAGCTAAGTTATTATTCGAATTCGTCTTTTTCCTTTTCTTTTACTCTTTCTTTATCTTTTTCTTAAATGGCAGCTCCCGATCCCACTGAGAACGGATCAAATCAAATGTCAAATGTCAATGTCAATGTCAAATTTTATTTATTTATTTATTTATTTATTATTTAGGACAACTTACAAAACATACACTATTACAAGATTATACATATAAGAT
>NW_024045133.1:931622-941031 GCF_012273895.1 Zerene cesonia | reverse complement strand
TAAGGGTTAAATTCGTATTCAAAATTTAACTAATTTTTAAAAAAGATCCGAAACACGTCCGCTTTGGACAAAGGTTGATTGAAACAGATAAGATCAGAGAGTATTTACTATCGTTTAGTTTATATTGCTTATATGAAGCCTCTGTGCTTATATGAAGCCTCTGTGCAGAAAATATAAAATGATTCGTTTTATATTCATTGACAAAACTCTTCCATGTGAGAGTTTGACAAAGATTAAATTAAACAGACTAGTTTTAGAAATTAAAGAGTTTCAAACGGATTTAAATTTGATTCATCCATTATATTAAGCCGACGTTTCGAACACTTCACAGCGAGCGTGGTCACGGGGAGACTGAGTTGAACATGACATCTCAGTCTCCCCGTGACGTGATAATATAACGAATAATATAAAATAAATAATCGCGTTTAAAATGCATTTAAAACTCTTAAATTTCTAAATGTATAACACTCGCGTATAATCAAACACAAGAAAATACCATACCTGTTATTTTTTACTGCTTATATTAAACTCAAACTCAAAGGTTGTGTATGACAGCTTCAAAGTTCAAAGCTGCCGTACGATCTTAAGCACGTAGTTATATTTTTTCAAATCATGTTAATTTTGTATATATTTCCATATAAAATTTCGAATACACTTTGCCTTTAAATGAAGCACACACACTAAAGCACCACTAGCAAAAAACCGGTTGTCTGTGAAGTCGGTTCTCTGACGATAGTTGAACGTGACAACCGATCGTGCCTCTCTGTCGCACGTTTCGCGCTCTCGCTTGCACTTCGAGCCTCACATGGAACGCCTCAGAGCGAGGTAACGCCGCATGAGTCATGTTCTTGCGTGCGCGCAGCCGGCTCGATCGAATTATAAGACGTCACGTCAATAATGACCATAAAGTATATGTTTTATACACACATAGGACTAAATAATTAAAAGAAATGACGAAAGAATTACAATAACAGATGTTAAAACAATAAACAATGTTACTATCCCTACTAGTCCTACTAACATTATAATCCTATCATACTATATATAATACTAGTAATAATATAATACTAATATTAGAAATGCGAAAGTTTGTAAGGATGTGTGTGTGTTTGTTGCTCTTTCACGCAAAGACTACTGAACCGATTGCAATGAAATTTGGTAAGTAGACAGCTGGACAACTGGAATAATATATAGGCAACTTTTTATCCCGATATTCCTACGGGACACTTACACAGGTGAAACCGTGGGGCGCAGCTAGTATTGTTAATAAAAGAGCAACATATTTGTCTCTTCTTCACGATTAAATCATTGAATCGATTCGGGTGAAATTTTGTGCAAATAATGCTTGCTACCCAGGAAGGACAGAGATAGTTTCCCGGGAAGTCCATTGGAAGCGAAAACAATGTAGGGAAAACCCCAGGTTTGTTTCCTTAGAATCGCGGCTATGAGCCAAAAGAAAAAAATTAAAAATAAAATAAATATAAATATTAGGTTATTTCGTGTTCTTTCGTTATTTTTAAATATTCAGCACTGAAATATAATAAATACCAAAAAAAAAACACTGCGTCTATTAACACATATTTGTATGTCGGTATTGCTTTTGTGAGCTTAGCGAGTGAGTTTAGCGAAAATTGCTTGATTTGTAATTTATTTGCGACTTCGCGTTTAGTAATTTTGCGACATTATATATTTAAGCTAATAAAGACATTATTCCACCGGCGTTACGTGAAAACCGTATCAAAATAGGTTTATTGGTGTTGAAACTCGATTCTTAAAAAGCCATCTATAAGGTTGAAACGGTTGTTTTCCGGTTTTCTAAAGAAAAAAATTCATTTATGTGACATGGTATACGTTTCTACAATAGAATTCCTAATAGTATTCAAGAGTTTAGTAGTGCTAAATTTAAAACCTTTAAAAATGTTCACAGAGCCTACTATAGCCTTAATGAATATTTGGAAGATAGAAACCCATTGAATGTAGTCGCTTAAGACTTTCCAAAGAACCACAGGGCAGTTCTTTGAAACCATTATTATGTATATTACCTATGTAATAAAATGTAATATTGACATAATTAGAAAAGAGCAACTACAGAGTTTCTTGCCGGCTCTTCTCTGTAGAAACTGCCTTCCGAACCGGTGGTAAATGTTATAACTGTTAAGCTTTAAAAGTGCTTTTAAGAAGTTACACAGTGGGTTGCCTGGAAGAGATCACTCTTTAGTGATAAGGTCGCCTTCTGTGCTGGTCTAGTTGTAAGTTTTTATATTTAACGTTTATTTGTATACCAGCACGATAAAGTGTTAAATAAATAAATAAGAAGTCTAATCGAATAAATAAATGTTTGAGTGTAAGTTTGAGTTTGAGTTTGAGTTTGACGTTCCCCAAAACAGCGCAAGAAACAGCTCAACCTGAATTACATTCAGCAAGTGCGGGCGGCGAACGAAGAACGCAGGAAGCGCCTCCAGGAGACACAGTGGAACTATCAAGTGTATCCCAACATATACTCGGCGGTCCAAAAGGTTAACGCTAGTGGGTAGTTCGGCCGCGTGCTTATAAACATTTGTTGCAACTGGCGATCAACAGTGTTGCTGGTTACTGCTTAGCAACAGATGAGATACATTTTTTATGTACGATACACGAAACATAGGTAGAAAAGAATTGGTGATCAATGAGTGTGTATGCTTAAATTTTGAAAACTACGCAACGGATTTTTATGAGATTTTTTTGAATAGATAGAGTGTTTTAAGAGGAAGGTTTATATGTATGATAACATCTATTAATCTACTCGGAACTTAACGCGCGCGAAGCCGCGGCAATAAGCTCATTATATACGACAAAGGCCTTTATCTCTACCAGGCAAGGAGAGATAGGTTATAGTTTTAGAAGATAACTATAGTTATAGGAGATAAGACAAGCGAAAAGTTTCGTTAGTCATTTGTTGTTTAACATTGTTGATGAATGTTTCGAAACAACAACTATATCTTGTCAACATGCGTTATCAACTCCGCAACACGCGGTCGCCAGCAACATATCGCCAATGTTCCTCAGCATGTTGATGCAATGTTGCTGAACAAATGTTTACCGTACCAATCAGCGTGCATGGCATTACGGTGTCGTGTTGTGTCGTGTTGTGATGCCATAGAAGTAATTTTTATACAAAACGCAATATAATAAATATAATATGTAAATCATATTTAAACTAACTTAAGTTAAAAGTAAAGAAACATTCTTCCATGACAGTTTCAAGTAAATTGTCTTACTTGCTAAGAGCAAAGAATAAGATGAACTCATGAAATTATTGTGTTGTCACCGATTCATAATAAATGTACAAAATATACTTAATCTGTTCTTTTAAAGTGGGTCAAAATCGAGTGCAACACAAGCTAAAATAAGGGAATAAAAGAATACATACCAAGATTTTACAGTTGGTATATATTTACCAAATATTTTAACCCCATAGCACTATACAGCTCATCTGAGTGAGTTATACAGTTAGGTGTGTGAGTGAGATGTATCGTCGATAGATGTGTGAGTTAAAGAGCTAGGTGTGTGAGTGAGATTTAGGTCTGTAGTTTATCTGAGTGACGTATACAGAGGTATGTGTGAGCTGTATCGCTAGATGTGTGAGTTAAAGAGCTAGGTGTGTGAGTAAGATGTAGGTCTGTAGTTTATCTGAGTGACGTATACAGAGGTATGTGTGAGCTGTATCTCTAGATAAGTCTGTTAAAGAGCTAGGTGTGTGAGTAAGATGTAGGTCTGTAGTTTATCTGAGTGACTTATACATAGGTATGTGTGAGCTGTATCGCTAGATGAGTCAGTTAAAGAGCTAGGTGTGTGAGTGAGATGTAGGTCTGTAGTTTATCTGAGTGACTTATACATAGGTATGTGTGAGCTATATCGCTAGATGTGTGAGTTAAAAAGCTAGATGTGTGAGTTAGATGTAGGTCTGTAGTTTACCTGAGTAACTTATACATAGGTACGTGTGAGCTATATCGCTAGATGTGTGAGTTAAAGAGCTAGATGTGTTTGTTAGATGTAGGTCTGCAGTTTATCTGAGAAATTTATATGGATACTAGCTGCACCCGGCAAACGCTGTTCTGCCTTACTCTTATCATTTAGGGGTATGAAAAATAGATGTTGGCCGATTCTCATAGATACCGGATAAGCACAAAAAATTTCATCAAAATCGGTCAAGCCGTTTCGGAGGAGTATGGCAACGAAAACTGTGACACGAGAATTTTATATATTAGAAGATATGAGTGAGCTATATCGCTAGATGTGTCAGTTAAAGAGCTAGGTGTGTGAGTGAGATGTAGGTCTGCAGTTTATCTGAGTGACTTTTACAGATGTATGAGTGTGCTATATCGCTAGATGTGTGAGTGAAATAGCTAGCTTAGTTAAAGACCTAGTCTCAATGCTTGTTCGATAGAAGCATAAAAACCATCTTAATATGATAATTTCAATACATTTTTATAATCTTGTTTTAATTAGTACTTATCAACTGTTATATGAAAAATTCTATGGAATAAAAAAATTAAAAACTTCTATTGCATCACACGATATGACACTAATGTATACTTGCATTCTACTAAAAACTACTAACCGCTTCTCCAGTAGATATAACATGCATGGAACTTTCTAGAATGTGTATCTTTCTAGACTTTTATTAACGCTAGGTTTATTCTGCGAGTAGTATCATGAGCAGTAACATTATCCGGCTATTTTTATCTATACTAATGTTATATAGCTGAGTTTGTTTGTTTGAACGCACTTATCTAAGGAACTACTGGTCGTATTTGAAAAATTCTTTCAGTGTTAGATAGCCCATTTATTGAGGAAGATATAGGCTATATATGTACCACGGGCGAAGCCGGGGCGGACCGCTAGTATTTAAAATTTGTAAGAGAGTAGAATATGTTTGACTTAAATCTATACTTATATAGTTGAAGAGTTTGTCTGTTTGAACGCACTAATTTTAGGAGCTACTGGACAGATTTCAAAAATTCTTTCACCGTTTGATATGTCCGTGATCCCTGTGTGAATAGGCTATATATGTACCACGGGCGAAGCCGGGGCTGTTAGTAGATAGTAGAGCTGTTTTAAATTATGTAAGTATAATTTGGTTTTTAATGAGGATAAATATTGAGGAGGAATTTTTGTATTAATTATATTATTTTATGTACTAATACACGCTCGTCCCGGCTCCGCCCGGATATCAATACTCCTGTTTTATCCCAAGGGAGCATTTAATCGGGATAAAAAGTATCCTATCACCCAAGTCAGCTCATACCCTGTCTGTATACCAAATTTCATCTAAAATCCGTTCAGTAGTTTCAGCGTGATTGACGGACAGACATTCAAACAAACAAACTTTCACATTTATAATATCAGTGTGAATAGTATGGATACTAACTACATCAGGGTTTTACACGAGTCTATATAAGTATAAAAAGTTTAGACTGTTTGGGTACATCTCTTAAAATAATGGAAATGGGCTTAGCGTTTCTCTATCATACTTACTTATTATCGAATGAATAATATGTTATTAAAATATTGCAATTAATTGAAAATATTTGTATTTGTGTATATTATGTAATATAACGGACATCCTCATTTTTTGAAGTCGATTAAGAAGTTTTTCTCATGTATTGAGATGATACAGAGCATGTATTCCAATAATCTTCGCTTGATGCGTTGCGTTTGAAAAAAAAGCATGACTTATATATTACTGTTTTAAGATAGTGCATATTTATGCATGAAATTTAAAAATCCTACTTCCTATCCCACTATCCTTGCTACTTATCCTATCCTACTATCCTACTAACATTATAAATGCGAAAGTTTGTAAGGATGTGTGTGTGTTTGTTGCTCTTTCACGCAAAAACTATTGAATCGATTGCAATGAAATTTGGTACATAGACAGCTGGACAACTGGAATATCACACAGGCAACTTTTTATCCTGATATTCCTACGCGATACGGACTTACGCGGGTGAAACCGCGGGGCGCAGCTAGTGTTAAATAAATTAAAAGAAACTTCAATAGAATCACCTAAATTATCTGGCTTGCTCTTATACAGAGTATACGAAAAAAAATTGTTAAATCTGATGATCCTCTGGATAATGAGATAGATTTATTAAACTACTAGCTGCGCCGTCCGTCCGTATCCCGTAGGAATATCTGGATGAAAATTTGCCTATCTGTTATTCCAGTTGTCCAGCTATCTGCGTAACAAATTTCATTGCAATCGGTTCAGTAGTATTTGCGTGAAAGAGCAACAAACACACACATACTTACAAACTTTCGCATTTATAATATTAGTAGGAAGTAGGATAGTAGGACTAGCTGCAAGCCTCGGCTCCCCCCGGGTAGTCATTTATCGTAATTGAAATAATATAAACTATCTTATCTTTAAAGCTGGATCAAACTGCACATGGTGTGCTAATTTGATTAAAATCGGTTGAGCAGTTTAGGAGTCCATCGCGGACAAACAACGTGACACGTAATTTATACTTTTATACTTAATTTTATAAAGCTGAAGAGTATGTTTGTTTGAACGCACTAATCTAAGGAACTACTTGTCCGATTTGAAAAATTGTTCCAGTGTCAGATAGCCCATTAATTGTGGAAGGCTATAGGCTATATATGTACCACGGGCGAAGCCGGGGCGGCCCGCTATTTATAATATAACTTGTCAGTTACATAGCGTATCTAACACTGAAAAAATTTTTCAAATCGGGCCATTAGTTCCTGAGATTACTGCGTTTAAACAAACAGATAAACAAACTCTCCAGCTTCATAATATTAGTATAGATATAAGGGTTTTAACACTCCTACGGTGATACAGCCAAGCGATACAGTGATACATCAGAAAAGACACAAATTTGTATGTCTGTCTATACGTCTCATTCACGCCTAAACCACTGATCCGATTAGGTTCATCCATCAGTTCAATGCTTTAGGTACAAAGTTGATATAAATATTGGTATTTATCCTGGAAATGCCGCGGAAACCGGAATTATGGGGATGAAATGCGATTATCTATCCTTTTTTGACTATGCAGGCAAAGCCGCGGGCGGATACCTAGTGTATACTAAAATGCGAATTCAAAAAAAAAAAAAACAATAAGTTTATGAACAAAAAGAGTACAGACTATGAAAATGGCGCCAAAAAGAACGTCAAGGAAAAAATGGCTACTGCTTCTTTTAAATGTATTTAGGTTTTTTATATAGTTTTTAATCAAATGCTGTTTTATAATAAATACTATTTGTGCTATGCTATATTATCGCTTTGTAGAAGGACGCTTTTTTTAAATATTGTTTATAATTTAATTTTTAGTTTTATAGCATTGAAATGCTTTTTATAAATGAGAAATTTTTTTCAAAGAATAGAAAAAATTCGATCACGGAGCGGGATTCGAACCCGCGTTTCTTGCCTAACCGTAGCAACGCCTCTCGGCCACCCGTGATCCCGCCACAGTAATCAAATTTCTTCTACTCATTCGATTTCATGTGTAAGGGGCACCCCACGCCATCTATTGAGATGGCGTGGGGTGCCCCTTAAGGAATTTCTTTCAAAAAAATTTCTGGTTTATAATTGTCTAATTAAACAGAAAAAATATTCGATCACAGAGACAGTTACTGTTCCAATTGTGAACTTGTAATTTCGAATAATTTTTCGGTTTTATTTTCTTTTTTAATTATTACATATATAGACTTTTTTTAGAATTTTTTGCATGGATTCATTTTTATACTTTTATATATCCATTGTATTTAAAACTATTAGTTACCTGTTACGTTATATAAATGTAATTATTGTATTTCATAAACTATTAGTGTTAATTAACCAATATATTTAAAAAGAGTATTCAATATATTTTAAAGAGTTGTTTAGTATTGATTTATTTTTCATATTTTATTCTAAATGATTTTATTTTTTAATCACAGGAACAATGTATATCCATTTTTAGTACTATTTTTATTCAATTGTCATCATAGAGTGTGAACAGAGATAAAAATTTAACAATAGGAATAAAATATTGACAAAAAGCTTATATAAAGCAAATACGTATATGTCTGCTACGTTGCTACGTAACTTAAAAAACAAATATGTTTAAAATTTTCTATTCATATAAATTTATTAAAAAAAAAAAAAATTACAGTCATTGAACGATATAAATATTTGTCTCCAACGTTTTTTTATCATACATGTCCATGTACACACTCTATGACTTTGACAGCTGTCACGTCGAAAGCGCGCCGCGCAAAGTTTGACACTTGCTTTTTTTTTCTCAGGTCGAAATAACGCCATGGCACTCGAGCATGCACAACATGGGCATGGTGTTTAATAAGACCGTGTGGAATGACATAATGGCGTTGCAGGAGCAATTTTGCGCTTACGACGATTACAATTGGGATTATTCGTTGTTGCATTTATCGCAGAATCGGCCGGGGAGGGAGAAGTTTAAAGTGATCTTGTGCAAAGGCCCGAGAGTCTTTCATATTGGAGAGTGGTGAGTTGTCATTGAAATAAAAAAAGGTTTATTGTCATTGATACTAGCTGTTACCCGCGGCGTCACTCGCGTAGTACGGGTAAAAAGTAGCCGATATGCTAATCCAGATTATCTCTACCAAATTACATATAGATAGGATAAGCTTGGAATAACGTAATAATTACAATTTTTTATAATTATCATAAAATGCATTACTTCCGTCACATGTCCTATTTATTCCAAAAGTATATTATTTTCTTAAACATATTTTATACGGTTTTTCTCCGATACTGTCGTCCATAATAGTTCGTCCTTGCGTCTTCTGTACATAGTTTTCTTATATATGTTTACTATAGAAGTGATGTCCCGTGTCCCCCAGTGGGGTATGGGGGCAGATGATATACATCTGTTTCACTGATCGATTTTCTTTACGGACAAGTAGGTGATCGGCCTTCTGTGTCCTGCCCGACCGAGACATTTTTTTCTACCCCTCGGTTCGACGCTCACGCGTTAACCACTTTTCAAGGAGGCGGTCACGTTTATTATTTGGTATACTTAGCTGCGCCCGCAGTACGAATATCGGGATAAAAAGCTGCCTATATGTTATTCCAGTTGTCCAGCTGTCTACGTACCAAATTTCATCGCAATCGGTTCAGTAGTTTTTGCGTGAAAGAGCAACAAACACATTTTTACAAACTTTCGCATTTATAACATTAGTTGGACAATATGTTTTCATTCATTCATTCATTCATTCACAATAAATACATTCAATGATCTTCTCTGTATATTTCTTTCCAGCGGAATCCACCACAAGAAATCAAATTGCAACGCGTCGACCGTGATCAGCAAAGTGCAGAAACTGCTGCAGAACGCGAAGCAATACATGTTCCCAGCTCGCATCACGGCCACGATCAGCGCGGG
>NW_024045133.1:908544-931568 GCF_012273895.1 Zerene cesonia | reverse complement strand
GAGCCAACTCACCAAACATTCTGTTATGATTATGTTAGCGACTAACTATCGGCAATGGAGCTGGTGGGACGCCTGATGGTAAGTCTACCACCGCCCATGGACATTTGGAGAGGCGTAAGGTCCATTGCAGACCTTACGCCTTTACATATGGATTGCCATTTTCCAATTGGAAACGGATTGTGAATGGATTGTCGAGAGGAATAAAGGAAAGGACTGGGAAGGGTAAGGAAAAGGATATAAGCCTCCGGCTCCCCCACTCACCGAACGAAACACAGCAGTATGCAATTTCACGCCGGTCTTCTGTGGGGATGTGGTACTTCCCCGGTGCCGGCTGGCCCAATTCGTGCCGAAGCGTGCTCGATTACAAATTAGTATCTATAAAATTGGCATCTTTCCTGAAGCATTATATTGATTTTTCTGAGCTTAACGCGCTTAAAAACCACAGTCACATGTAGACCCTTTAAATTGTAAACTACTCGATTTTGAAAATATTTTACAATTCGAAATCTTTATCTGAATGGCAAGTATCCATTTTTATAGTCACTTGTATACATATAAGGGTATGCCCCAAGGTTCAATAAAAGGTCCTTTGCCCTATATCCTATCCTACTACTTATAAATACGAAAGTTTGTGAAGATGTGTGTATTTGTTGCCCTTTCACGCAAGAACTACTGCAACCGATTGCAATGAAATTTGGTACGTAGACAGCTGGACAACTGGAATAACATATAGGCAACTTTTTATCCCGATATTCCTACGGGATGCGGACTTACGCGGGTGAAACCACGGGGCGCAGCTCGTTATTTACACTAATGATACTTTTCTATTTCCAGAGACCAGGAGCTCTGCGCAAATATGACAAAAGTGGGACGACAAATGAGGAAATACTTTTATTATGCGTAATACGCACATAAATTTTAAATCCACACATACACTTTATATAGAATACACATCAGAATAACGTAAAAACGTTAAAATTTCATAAAAACACATGACAATATTCGAATATGGCATAATAGAGACAAATAGTCCGACAAAACAGCATCGTATACGGTCCAATGTTTTTGTATGTTGACGGCGATTTACTTGCAACTTGACCGCAGACAGAACGTGTCCCATGGCCCACTGTGGGACATGAATATTACACTGGTTGCCATTATATAAGCGTTATATTTGCCGTTTATTTTATCGACTCATTTTAAAAAGCGCCATCTATCGGCGGAAAGCTTTAATTTTGTTAAAATCCACACAGTTTATTCGATTTTATTGATTATAATGATCCTATGTTTTTAATAATGTTATTTTATCAATTTTTTTTTTTTTAATAATTATCGTGTCAAAAAGCGTTTTATAGAATTTTTTTAAATCGTCCGACATTTTTTTTTGTTAATATTTAATGGAATTATTACTTTGACATATTCCTTTTCTTATCATAGTTTAAAACTATATTTACTTTAATTTCACTGAATCATAGACGATCTTGATGTACATAAAAAACGGGTTTAAAAATGTTTTTTTTACCATTCGCTATTTTATCCGATCAAAATATATAAAAAAACGAGTATTAAATCCGTTTTTTACGCTCCAAAGGTACTTAATGTATAGTCTTCATTGAACACTTGTAAAATATTTCTTTATTATTAAGTTTTATATTATCCAAATACAATATTATGCTATTTACTAAATTTCACTAGGAAAAAATTACACAAACGACTACGGGAATACATTTTTTAATTACGAATGAATGTAAAATGACATAATAATGTAGATATGAAATAGTAATTTTTTACCGACTTCCCAAAAAAGAGAAGTTCTCGATCCGAGTGTATTTCTTTGGCTTTAATACTCGATACATCTAAGCTTTCTTTTGTAAAGATTATTTTCTTGTTTGATAGGAAATTATTATCATTTCATCCCAATTTAGAATCTGGTCTGGTACCCCCTCCAGGAGTGACTGTTCTCTGTAATATTTATATATGGAAAATAATACTTTTCAATCATTTATTTGCAAATAAATATTTTTTTCTTCTCAAAATACTCAGATAACGCTAAACGACATAACACTCCAGTAGAAAATTAATACTTTGTACATATTTTTTAAGTTTATTTAATTTTTATAATCTGTTTCGATTATTTTAAGAAAATGCATGGACGTAGATGCGTTATATTTATAATCTGTGTATCAATTTTAAAAAAGAACTTTGTTATTCCAAAATATATTTAAAAATGACCTATTTGATTTGACCTAGTTTATTTTTATTTAAAATGCACATTGTTTTAAGGAAATAAAATATAACTCTATGTCTATGTAATATAGAGTTGATTATCTTATCATTAAAAGAAATATACATGTCTCTGTCGTTCGTTTTAAAATACGTGAGACAGCGTTATTAGTCAAAAAAATCGACACTAAGTCTATGGAGATAAGGTTTAAATTGTAAGAACATCCATTATAACCAAAGATGACATCATTATATTTTATATAAAGTAATATATTGAATTATTATTTTTAAAGAATGATTGTTTTCACTTATAGGACAGTTTCACAACTTCCTGATAAACTTACTGATAGCCTCAACACTTTGACTTACATTATGATTCATTATTTGTTATTTAACTAACAGATAAGATAATCAGAAGTTGTGATGCTTTTAGTGTATCCATAGACCATAGTTAACAAGATTGAGTAATTAAATTCCAGTTATTTTAATTAAAAAATTCGCACAAATATTTTCAAACCCACCATCATTTCCAATGTCTATAGATAAGTGATGTTCACTAAATCTATGACACGATCCGTAAATGTTCTAACTCTATGGTCTATGGTCATAGTTCTTTGTACAGATATGTCTCTGTAAGAGTGTAAAAACCGTAAGATTATAATCTATCTCGCGAGGTGGCGAACTGTTGAAAAATTACGATTCGTAACACCTGCTTTCGATTTGACGAATTAATTTTCATTACACTGTAATGGGAATGAATTACAGGATACAGATGTATATGTATTATAATTAGAAATTGCTTTCCAAAAATCAGGCATATGAAGGTTGCCAGGCGACAGATCTTATATATATAGCTATTGTATTAGTCGAGCACGCTTCGGCACGAATTGGGCCAGCTCGCACCGGGGAAGTACCACATTTTACAGAAGACCGGCGTGAAATAACATACTGCTGTGTTTCGATTCGTGAGTGGGGGGAGCCTACACACAACTAGCATATTATTATATATAACTAAAGTATCTGTCTGCTTCTATACACCGAACCTAACCTATCGATTTTTCAGTTCACAATGTCATATAGATAGGTTGTAAACAAACTTTGTTTACATTTTTATCGTGATATTTACAACAAATTTGTTGTAAACATGTTTAATCTATTCCTTGTTAGGTTAAGTTATATTTTAATTAAGTGAAACTTTCATTTAACTTATTTTTATTTTTAACTTCTATTTTAATATATATAACGCAATGCATACCGCGGGCAAGTTTCATTTATAAACATCACATTCAAATATATGTTTATAATTACGCGCGAAGAATGAAATCAATTTTGATAAAATGTTGATATAAATGATGATAAAAAAACGTGTAATGCAATGTTTACTTTTACTATTGTTTTATTAAGTTTGTTAAAATGTTTGTTTTCAAACTAAGATGGATTAGAAAATGCCTTATCTTCCTTTCTAATCTTAGTTCTTAATAAACATACCTATATTTGATTAAAGAATGAAACATGTGTTTTTCAACCACTCATTTATTGTAACATTGTCAAGTTTATTTCAGATACATAATTTATGTCTTTTATAAAACAATTCATGGATTTAAGTAGAATAAAAAATATGTTTGTTTTTTTTCTGTCTAGTTCACCATTTACATTGAAAACTTAACTTCCGTATAATTGCGTGTGTGACAGACTCGTGTAAAATTCGTTGTGAGTGCGTGAGAACTGAACCATTCTCAGTCTACTGTTAACTAGACTAGGATTTTAAACTTTCTAGACAGTTTAACTATTAGGGGGCTTCCAATAACTAGGTGAGGCGTTTTAAGAATTATATCCAATATAGAAAATCCAGCCCCCAACGTGAGATTAAGTGAGATTCAACTCAATCCCCTCCCCCCTTGAATGTCTCACGTAATTAGTGGATGCCCCCTTAACGTTACGCGTGTGAAAAACTATATATAAGTCACGGTTTGTTGAAATGAAAATTTAATACATTTTTGTTTCGTATCCACATTGATGGAATGAAAAAAAACATTAAAGAGATGACATGAGATAAGATAGGTGCTATCTCTTTCCTTCATGACTTGTGTCTATAATCCTAATATATTTTTACTTAATTTACAAATAATTGACAAGTTATCAATGCAAAGCTGTTAATTTCTTATTTCAATAAAAATTGTATTGTTTTTTTTTTATTAATAGAAGACAACATTAGAAATCTATCCATCTGATCGTAATTGTCACAAAATTCGACTAAAACCAGATAAGGTTTAAAAATTTGTCCAATAGTTATAAGCGAATATTTAGTCACTAAGCCCCGTATTCATGGTAACATCTGTTGAGCAACAATCGATCAACAATGTTGTTGGAAACTGTTAATGTTGTTGCTTCTCAGATGAGAACATTTCAAGAACCCTATCAACTGTAACACGCAGTTGCAAGCAACAGTCAGCAACTTGGCAACATTTTTAATTTTGTTGCTTAACTACCACGAATATTGGGCTACAATCAGTGTGGATGCAACAAATACTATTGTTATATGCAAAATAATATATGATCATATTTGTATCAGAATAAATAATTGATTTTCCAATGTCTTCTTTAATTTCTAATCCTTTTTAACGCGATAAAGTGATGTTTTTCAACATAAAACTAAATCGCTTTCATATTTTAGAACTAGACCTAAATTAAATGAGACATACAGAAGATACCAGTTTGCAAATAAAATTTACCAAAATCGGTTCATTCTATCGAAATTTCTGAGATGGTAAACAAAAAATACAGTAGAGCCGAGAACGCAACGTGATTTTTACTCAAATATTAATTTGTTGTTATCAATTACATTTTATACTAGCGGTCCACCGCGGCTTCGCCCGTGGTACATACAGCCTATAGCCTTCATCAATAAAAGGGGCTATCTAAGACTGAAAGAATTTTTCAAATCAGACCAGTAGTTCCTGAGATTAATGCATTCAAACAAACTCTTCAGCTTTATAATATTAGTATAGATTACTCCATTTTATAATTATATTCACTAGCTGGACCGGCAAACGCTGTCCTATTACCATCACCAAGTATTCCGAGGCCATCTCACGACATCCGTCCATCCGTCAAATTTCATACAACAGTTGTTTCAGAGAAGTCTGTTAACACTGCAACAAAATAATTTTATATATCTGTTTTCTGTACTTATCTAATTAAATCCGAAGAGTTAGTTTGAACGCGCTAATCTCACGAACTACTGGTTTGAATTGAAAAATCCTTGTGTTTAATAGTCTTATTTATTGGGGAAGGCGGCAATTTAATAAGCTACCTATAACATCTTGTAAAACGAGGGTAAAACCGCGATGCGCAACTAGTAAGCAATTAAAATGTGAATGGCTGATATCAAAAAAACCACACAGAATAATTTTAAAATAATTTATTTACTTTGGTACATGAAACATTCAACTAATTTGACATTCAACATATATTAGAAAAACTAAGATACAATAGTAGTAAAATAGTAAGAAAAATGTAAGAAAACCTGCTAAATATATAAATAATGAATGACTTTTTTCAATTATACATAAAATGAAATACAATTATATATATAGTAGTCTTATTTTAAACAGTTATATGTGGATAATTGTAAACAGGGATGATATAAAACAAATTAAAATTAAATTTTGTTAATGCAAAGAACTTTTATGCCAATTTCAAAAATTTTGATTATAATTCCGAATATTCATAGGGCCAAATGTAATTTTAGGGTTCCGCATGCAAATAGTAAATAAACGGATAGCATACGGGACTCTATTACTAAGACTTCGCTGTCTGTCTGTCTGTCTATCTGTCCATCCGTCCGTCACCAGACTAGTTAGACAGCTGCCGTTATAGCAACTTACAATACAAAAACCGAGGTTAAGCGACGGTTGGAACGGTCATAAATTGGATGCGGGTCCTAATTGTCCTTACGTGTCACGTCCGACTCGCACTTGACCGACATATTAGTTTAAAAACGTTTTGCTATAACGAAAAACAGTTTATCGAGAATTGATTCCAATCACCCCTGGCCACAATTACCCTGATTGACCTAATCCTATTATTATTATAAATGCGAAAGTTTGTATGGATGTATGGATGTTTGTTACTCTTTCACGTAAAAACTACTGAACCAATTGCCATGAAATTTGGTACGTAGACAGCTGGATAACTGGAATAACATATAGGCAACTTTTCATCCCGATATTCCTACGGGATACGGACTTACGCGGGCGAAACCGCTGGTCACAGCTAGTAAGACCATAAACTAAAATTTTTGGCACAAAAAATAACTCAAACGTTTGAAGATATCAGAAAGATTTGTTAACTTAAACTTTTCTAACTGTATGCGTCATACAGGCGCCGTAACGCGTTACGTTACGTAACGAGTTATGTACTTTAACGGTTTGCCCCCCCCAGTAACAAGTTATCAAATATACCGTACAAGGAAACTCGTGGTTTATCACGACAAAATATAATGAAATATACATACATAACTCATAAGCCTTCAATTAAATATTTGAAAGCTATTAATTGCTACAAAATTCTAAAAAATTACAGAAATACCTTGTATTATATATTGAATAAATTGTAAGTTTAAATCTTTCTTACATTAATTATTATATATAACGAAAAATATTGTGCGATATCCTACTTGCTTGTCTAAGTAACCCAAGTTACGTCTTATAACAAGAACTATCTCACAAATGGAAATCCCATTTGAAACGATACATCCGCTTCCGAGATTAGCTAATAGAAAAGACAGACAATTACGAAATTGGTTTTTCAGTATATTCCAAAATACGAGATGTATAGAAAAAAAAAAACTCAATAAAAAATCGATAAAGATATATAATCGTTAACACAATTTGTATTGCCTCGAATCTTTGAAAAGAGACAGAAAAATCTATATTAAAAATAAAATTGAAAAGATTTTTTTGCCGACCGTACCTCTATTATAAGTAACTATACATACAATTACAGCTAATGGAAGATAAGACTAGATTAGCACTAACACCAATCATAACAGTTTCTTACAATAGTGCTCAAACGATTAATTTTTTTTTTTTTTTTTGCTAACCGTACCTTTCAAAATTCTTAATAAATGGAATATTTGTGTGTTTGTCGCTTGAACGCGCAGATCTAAAGCTATTTGTTTAATTATTTAATATTAAATTAAAAAAAGTCATTGGCTGAGACAAAAAAAAAGAAAAATAACAAAGAAAATTACAATAATAAGATAAGCTTTAGAAGAGATTCCTAATGACTCGAAATATGTCATAACACTAAAAAGTCTAATCAATAACATCAAAATCGGTCCAGCACTTCCCGCACAGTGCTTCATAAAGACAATTATTCTTCATATTCTATTGTAGATTAGAAATTATACATTTTAATAGCAACACAAACATTCTGGACCAATTTCTTTTCTCAGCATCATAACATACTTTTAAAATAGCAATAAAATACTTAAATATATGTATTCAATTGATTTTATATAATAAAAAAATACAATTCCTTCGCAAAAAAATAAAAAAAAAAAACAGCTCCATGCATCTCTATATTCCTTGGCATGTACAGAGGCAGTTTATAACAGTCTTATGAACTTTGGTTTTCGTAAAGAGATATCTATATGAACGCATTTTTAATTATATTGACATGTACTCGAGTTTGTTTGTTTGTACGCGCTACCTCAGGAACTGCTGGACCGATTTAAAAAAAAATCTATCACCAACACAAAACCAAGTTATTACTGAGTGGCGTAAACTATATTTTTATTCAGGTTCAAGCAATTACATTTGATTTAATACACATATATTAAAGAAAAGAGACAAATGTATACTGAAAACTATATCTATCTCTTTTTAATTAATAAAAATTAGTATTTTTGCTTCTTCATTGTGTTTCTTTGAAGATAACTTTAATTATTCACTCAATTATGTCGCTTGAATGAATCTATATATATTTCATAGCCTCTTATGTGAAATGAAGTTGAAGACGATCCCTTATAAATATTTATTTACGCCTACTTTTTATGAGTCTGTCCGTCCATAACGCAGAAACAGCTACGCACAACTATTCAAAGACTTATCCAAGTAAAATTGCTTCCTATATCATAGATAATCGACAAATCTATAGACAAAAAGTTATTTTCCTAAGAAATAAAGCTAAAAGTAAAAAAAAATGTCTTTGGTCAAAATAAACCGTTCTAAAATCTAAAATACATCAATTAACATTCGAAAAACATTCGACATTCAAAATCGTGTTCCCAAATTCGAACGCGATTCGAATTTCGCAAAAATCAATTCCTTCTTCGTTCCAAATTCGAATTTCGAATCTCTAGAACGTTCCACGCATCGCGCCGAAATAAGTCGAAACCAGTTTTGTATTAAATTCCATTGCATTAGTTCGTGGAGGCCTCCTTACGACCCGTGAACGACACGATTGATCGTATGCCCTTTACGGATGTCTGAAATGTAAAAAAAACATTATTATAATCCGTATAAAGCTTAAAATAAATTTATTTATTATCATCTTAACCTAATAAAGACAATCCTATCCCACTAATATTATAAATGTGAAAGTTTGTGAGGATGTGTGTATGTTTGTTATTCACGTAATAACTACTGAATCGGTAGCAATGAAATTTGGTATGTAGACAGCTGGACAACTGGAATAACACGTAGGCAACTTTTTATCCCAATATTACTACGGTCTACAAACTTACGTGGGCAAAACCGCGGGGCGCAGCTAGTCATATCTATGCTTTTGATTTGTTTTTTATGATTTGCATAAATTCTGAAATATTAATGACAAGCTGTTGGTCGCGGCTTCACCTGTGGTACATAGCCTATGTCACACTGAAGTTGCGGCTTTCTAATGGTGAAAGAGTTGTAAAATTCGGTCCAGCGGTTTTTGCGTCAACGTTACACACATACAAAAATACAAAAGTTTCCTCTTTATAACACGAGTGCAGATTTTGAATTTTTGACATAAGAATTAAAATATTGCATATTTCAAATAAGCTTGCAGCCACGGTTTTGCTCTCGTAGTCAAAAGAAACGAATTCAAGTGAAATTTCCGGGATAAAAGCTGTCCTGTTCAATTTTTAGGGTCTGAAACTATATCAATACCAAATTTCATCCCAATCAGTTTAGTGCTTTAGCCGTGAAAGAGAGACATACAGTTACTATTATATATAATACTAGCTGACCCGGCAAACTCCGTTCTGCCTTATTCTTATCATTTAGGGTTATAAATAATAGATGTTGTCTGATTCTCAGACCTACCCGTTAAGCACAAAAAATTTCATCAAAATCGGTCAAGCCGTTTGGGAGGAGTATGGCAACGAAAACTGTGACACGAGAATTTTATATATTAGATGTAAACAAAATACCTTTTTCTTAGATCCATTCAGATAATCTTTGTACATTTCCGAACGAAGATATCTGGAATAGCTGTCCGACTTCATCAGGTGATATACATGCGCCTGTAAATATAATTATAAAATTAAAAATATATGACTTTTTTTAATCTTGTATTTTCGAAGGTTTTTAGGACGCGGGTTCGAATCTCATTTAAAATTATTCATTTGCCAAACAGAAAGCATTTTAACTATATATTATTTTATTTGCTATTTTAGTTAAATTACAAAAAGAGACTAATTGTTTTATTGAAAACATTATAGGCCTTTAATGTTATAAATAACTGGCAGTTCGCCCCGGCTTCACCCGTGGTATATGTATAGCTTATCTCACTGATCGAAGTTGTAGCTTTCTAATGGTGAAAGAATTTTTTAAATCGGTCCAGTAGTTTTTGAGTTTATCCATTACAAATAAACATACAAAAAAAAATTCTTCCTCCTTAATATTAGCGTAGATAATAATAATAAATAAAGTCTTTAATAAAACTGTTAAATAAAATCTATTTCTCCTGCGACTACGCGGGCAAAACCTAGTATATCTTATATCTTTAAACAAGCAATTCTTGTATATATATATATATATATATATATATATATATATATATATATATATATATATATATATATATATATATATATATATATAATTGGAATCTCGGAATCGGCTCCAACGATTCTCATGAAATTTAGTATATAGGGGGTTTCGGGGGCGATAAATCGATCTAGCTAGGAATCTTTTTTAGAAAATGTCATATTCGTGTTTTTTTTTTCCTGACATCTATTGGTGAATAATAATACTATAAATGCGAAAGTTTGTGAGGATGGTTGCATATGTGGGCGTCTGTTAATCTTTCACGCAAAAACTACTGAACCGATTGCAATGAAATTTGCTTCGTAGATAGCTGGACAACTGAAATAACACATAGGCACTTTTTATACCGATATTCCTACGGGATACGGACTTACGCGGTTTCAACCGCGGGTCACAGCTAGCTAGTTATAATAATAGAATATACTAGGTTTTGCCCGCACTTAATTGAATCAAAAGTTCGACGACATGTGACATCTGCCAACCCGCACTTGGCCAGCGTGGTGGATTATGGCCTGAACCCTCATAGGAGGCCTGTGTCCCAGCAGTGGGAACATATGTGGGCTGATGATGATTATAAAAGTCTAAAAGATAACTAACCTGCGCTTGATCGAAGCAATACCGGTCCGCCTTGCCGGACTCCACTTTGACTCTAGTCAATTCTCTGTAAATATAAAAGAAATATTATGTAACTGGCTGCGCCCCGCGGTTTCACCCGCGTAAGTCCGTATCCCGTAGAAATATTGGGATAAAAATTGCCTATATGTTATTCCAGTTGTCCAGCTGTCTACGTACCAAATTTCATTGCAATCGGTTCAGTAGTTTTTGCGTGAAAGAGCAACAAACACACACACATCCTTACAAACATTCGCATTTATAATATTAGTAGGATTAGTAGGATGTTATATATTGAATATTGTTAAACCCAACTGGATATATATTGGATACTAGCTTCTTTACTAGGTTTTGCCCGCGTTTCGGTGTGATTGATGAATATCAAGATTTCTCTTTTATCCCAAGGGAGCATTTAATCGTGATAAAAAGTATCCTATCACCTAAGTCAGCTCATACCCTGTCTGTTCACCATATTTCATCAATTCCGTTCAGTAGTTTCAGCGCAATGATGGACAAACATGCAAACAAACTTTCACATTTATAATATTAGTGTGATACAGTGTGACTTGTGTTAGTTGTGATATATTCCAAGCCTTTATTTATTTTCATGTGATGTTATTAGATTTGATTGGATTTCCCTACCTTTTAGCCATAGTGTGACTTGTGTCAAGTGTGATATATTTCAAGCTTCGATTTGTTTTCATGTGATGTTATTACATTTGATTTGATTTGATTTCGCCACCAGCTAGCTATAGTGTGACGAGTGTGATATACTTCGAGCCTTGATTTATTTTCATGTGATTTGATTTGATCTGATTGATTCCCCCACCTGCTAGCCGCGTCTATGTTGACGGGGGAGGGCGCGTTGCAGTCGAGGAACTCCTTCCAGATCTCCTTGGCGCGGGAGGCCACGCGGCGGACGGGCAGCGCCTTCAGCTCCTGCACGGCGAGCCAGAATCTGGAGGAGGGGATGGTTTTGAAAGAAAGAAAGAAAGAAACATCAATTTATTTTAACAGACACAAACACGCATACGTACATAAAAATAGAAAAATAAAAAGAAAAAAAAAAATCAATGAAAAAAAAATCAGTGATTCAATTAGTTTTGGGTGACAATATGAAAGAAAATTTGTTTTGATAGACTATATTGTCTCCGATCGACGCCTCCTTGGGTCAGTGGTAAACGCGTGAGCGTAGAACCGAGGGGTCCTGGGTTCGATTTCCGGTGGGGACAATAAAAAAAAAAGTCTCGCTCTGGCAAGACACAGAAGGCCGATCACCTACTTGTCCGTAAAGAAAATCGATCAGCGAAACAGATGTATATCATCTGCCCCATACCCCAGTAGGGGACACGGGACTTCACTTTTTATGTTGTCTTCAATGTTATACAGAGTATGTGTAAGGGAATTGATCCCGCCCATCCTGAGGATATTAAGATAAACTCATCGGTGACAATACTTGTATGTGGTAGTCGAGCACGCTTCGGCACGAATTGGGCCAGCTCGCACCGGGGGAGTACCACATCCCCCACAGAAGACCGGCGTGAAATAGCATACTGCTGTGTTTCGTTCGGTGAGTGGGGGTGCGGGAGGCCCATATCATTTTCCATACCCTTCCCAATCCTTTCCTTTATTCCTTTCCCCAAAACTTTCTTAATCCCTTCCCAGTCGATGTGCGGTGGTAGCGCTTACCATCAGGCGTTTCACAACGTTTTACCGACTGTGACATAAAAAAAAAAAAATAATTTCATATTGAATTGTCACCGATCCTTGATAACTGTACAAAGTTTCATAGAAATATGTATATTGTGTCTGTTTGTCTGAATGTATATTGTGTCTGTTTGTTTGAATGTATATTGTGTCTGTATGTCTGCGTGTCAGCGTGTCTGCGTGCGGCTCACTTGAGGTTCTCCCCGCTGAACTCCTTGCCGAGGAACCTGGCGAAGTGCTCCCGGCCGGGCGGGTCGCGCAGCAGCTCGCGCAGCGAGAACGACCAGCGCCGCACGCGCCGCAGCGGCAGCGGCTCCTTGCTGCCGGACCAGTTCACATCATTGTTAATCTAATTCAAAACCAAATTCAATTATTGCGATTCACAGGTTATAAGGAAGGTATAGGTATACTGTGGCGGGATCACGGGTGGCCGAGAGGCTAGGCGTTGCTGCGGTTAGGCAAGAAACGCGGGTTCGAATCCCGCCCCGTGATCGAATCTTTTCTATTCTTTCAAGAAATTTCTCATTTATAAAAAAGATATTACATTTTATAAATTTCTACTGTGACCTGCCATGTGACGTACAATTGTAAATTTTTACATAAATAATTAATGAATAATTATATTTATACATATTTTTGTTTATACCAAGCACAAAATAACAAAGGCACGATGTGTAATTTTATTGCCCATATTAATTCTTGACCGACTTGATGAAAAGTATATCAAAGACTGGCTGGACTGCTTTGAGTAAAGAACCCATGTCCGCTCGCTGTGAAGTGCTCCAAATGTCGGGTTAAATAATCTAATGAATAAATCGCGTTTAAAATCCGTTAAAAAGTGTTTGATTTCTAAATGTATAATACTCGTGTAAAATGAAATAGTTGATGAAAAAGATTCTCAATTGGACAACATTTTATGTATTGGGTGTGTGAATGGATAATTTTTTAACCAGCTTCAAATAAAGGAAGTGCTCAATTCAACTATTTTTTATTCTTGCAGTTACCCGGTAAGTTTTTAATCGTCTTAAAAAAAAAGGAAATATCCAATTCGATTAAATGTTTGTTTGATGCCTCACAACTTTTTTGTTAGCCGACTTCAAACAAAAACCATTCCCATTTTTAACTGTATTTTTTTCCACATAATTATTACATAGTGAACCAATTTAGATTTTTCTTTCTACATTGTCAATAACTAACTTTACAGCACATTCTTATAACCTAACTAGCTGCGCCCCGCGGTTTTACCCGCATACATCCGTATCCCGTAGGAATATCGGGATAAAAAGTTGCCTATATGTTATT
This sequence comes from Zerene cesonia, assembly GCF_012273895.1. Taxonomy (NCBI): domain Eukaryota; kingdom Metazoa; phylum Arthropoda; class Insecta; order Lepidoptera; family Pieridae; genus Zerene; species Zerene cesonia. The sequence continues at coordinate 917,685 of NW_024045133.1, read as the reverse complement.
CCGGTTGTCCAGCTGTCTACGTAACAAATTTCATTGCAAACGGTTCAGTAGTTTTTGCGTGAACGAGCAACAAACACACACATCCTTACAAACTTTTGCATTTATAATATTAGTAGGAATTTTTTAAACCCGGACGAATCCGGGCCAAATAGTTAGTAAACTATAGTGATAATCCCAAAACCCATACACACCACTGCTTCTCCTGATCCCACAGCTCCGTGGTATCGCTTATCCAGGGATTCGGCCATTCCGGGGGAGTTAGAAAGGAGTCGTATTCCGAATACTGCTCGCAGTATGATATGAAACTGAAATTTTAATATAAGATTCAAACAATGGCTTTAGTTTAATGAATATATGTATACTTATTCTTTACTAGCTTTTGCCCGCGGCTTCATCATCATCAGCCCACATATGTTCCCACTGCTGGGACACAGGCCTCCTATGAGGGTTCAGGCCATAATCCACCACGCTGGCCAAGTGCGGGTTGGCAGATGTCACATGTCGTCGAACTTTTGATTCTCGGACATGCCGGTTTCCTCACGATGTTTTCCTTCACCGTGAGCAGTGGTGATGTTATCCACATGTGCAGATGAAATGAAAAATCAATGTATTTCCTGCACGCTCGCCCGGTCTCGAACCCCGACTTATCGATTTTGAAGTCCGAGGTTCTCCACCACTGCTTTTTTGCCCGCGGCTTTGTACGCGTTAAATTAAAGGTGTTTTACCTTTCAAATATTGAAAAACGGAGAGCCTTTTTATAGATGTCATTATACATATAAAACTTCCCCATCCAATCAGTCTACCACATAAAAAAACTCCATCAAAATAATTAGATCAATTTTGTTTCTTCGTTTACTTTTCACTCTGAGAGAGTTTAATTTTGTCTGTTTGTTTACTTTTCACTCGATTCAACTATGTCTGTGTGTCTGATTGTTTACTATTAATTCTACGAGGTTGCTATTTTGTCTGTCTGTCTGTCAGTCGGTCTGTCGGCGCGTCCCGCAGCGCACTCACATCTCGGCCACCTTGCTGACGCGCACGTTCCGCCTCTCGAGGCGCGCCTTCAGCACGGCCACCTGCCGCTTCGCAGCTTCTATCTGGCTGTCGATGCTCTCCTCCGCCGGCTGCTCCGGTTGCGACGTTTCGCCTGGTGGGGAGAGGAGATAGAGAGGAGTTGTTTGTCATGCGTAGAACGAATAGAAAAGTTTAATTTGCAGCAAATTTTAACTCTTTGCGACGTTTCACATGGAGAGGAGATAGGGTGGAGTTGATTGTCATTTGAAAAAACTATAACCACATTTAAAACAGTCTAATTTGCGACTAATTTTGAATCTTAATATATATAAAATGTGTGTCACGTTTGTCCGTCATGACTCTCTAAACTACTTGACCCAATTTTAATTAAATTTACTCACCACGAGCAGTTTGACTTTAGTTAAACGATAGGATAGTTAGGTTAGAATGCATAAATAGGCTCTTATGGAGAGAAAAAACTGGTATACAGATAATTTAATTATTTTTTTACTGAATCATTGTGTCATTCATGAGGTCTCCTCTGAAAATCAGTGCAGTGATACATTTTATTCTTAAAATGGTTGCTGCTTCACTGACGGAGCCCTTTTTGCCAGTTTTACTGTTTAATTTTTTATAGCATTGAAATGCTTTTATAAATGATAAATTTTTTGAAAGAATAGAAAAAATTCGACCACTGGGCGGGATTCGAACCCGCGTTTCTTGCCTAACCGTAGCAGCGCCTAGCCTCGCGGCCACCCGTGATCCTGTCACAGTAATCGAATCACTTCTACTCTTTCGGTTTCATGTGCCTAAGGGGCACCCCACGCCATCTATTGAGATGATTAAGAACCATCACAACCAATACAAAACATTATTTCTATTCTTTCAAAAAATTTATCAGTTTCACTGTTTTTATATTTTGTTTTAGATGTAAGTGTATTTTAAGTGGTGGCAAATAAAGGTATTTCTATTTCTACTTCTATTTTTATTTCCATAACTAATGAAGGACATCTCACCATTCTCTTTGACAGCTTCCGTGCTCTTCTGTATCGCCTCTTCGCTCTCTTGCGCATTCGTAATGGTCACTATTGGATTGTTCTGGAAAGAAAATAATTAAGGATTAATTAAATTTCATCCGTCACACACACATACATTCCCCACTCAGCCTCATCAGCTCATATATATTCCCACTGCTGGGACACAGGCTTCCTATAAAAGTTTTATATTATAACGTCACTGGTTTTATATTATAGTTTATCCAACTAAAACTATATATATATATATACTAATGTTATAAAGCTGATTCAGAGTTCGTTTGTTTCAACGCACTAATCTCAGGAACTACTGGTCCAATTTGAAAAACCATTTATTGAGGAAGGCTATAGGCTATATAAGTACCACGGGCGAGGCCGGGGCGGACCGCTAGTCTACAAATAAAATGTAATTGTATCCAAGAGGAATGTGTTCCCCAAGATGCAGGCTGTCCTAGTTTAGAGATCAATGTACCTTACAGGTGTTATATTTGTCTATACCCAATAAATTATTATTATGAGGCCATAATCCACCACGCTGGCCAAGTGTGGGTTGGCAGATGTCACTTGTTCATGGGGATTTCCTCATTTTACTTCACCGTTTCGAGCGGATGATGTGGATAGTGCAGATAAATTGAAATATTATTTATAAAACTTTTATAGAAAACAATTATTTGGACCGGAGGCCCTATTCTTTTCCTTACCCTTATAGTCAACAATCCTTTCTTAATCCCTATTTTATTTGAAATCAGCAATCCATGTATAAAGGCGTAAGGTCTGCAGTCGACCTTACGCCTCACCAAATGTCCAGGTGCGGTGGCAGCGCTTACCATCAGCCGACCACCGACCACCAGCTGCATTACCGACTGTGACATAAAAAACACACCTTCAAATTATGCTGCAATATGATTTCTTGGCACTGCTGCAATCGTTTCTGCTTCAGAGCATTCAACCTCGATAATTTCTTCGGATCCAATTCCGTTGTATTGACGCAGCCCGGCTGTGGATAAAAGAAATATCTCGATTAATGTTATAAGCGAGTGTGTACGTCTGTTTGTCTCTCTTTAGCCGCGTAGAAATATGTTGATTAATATTATAAGCAAGTGTGTACGTCTGTTTGTCTCTCTTTAGCGGCGTAACGGAGCGATTTTGATGTGATTTTTGTGTCTCATTACCGGCCTGCGAGAGCAATGGTGGCACAGTGGTGAGAACCTCGGACTTCAAAGTCGATAAGTCGCGATTCGAGACCGGGCGAGCGTGCAGGAAATAAATTGATTTTTCAATTTATCTGCGCATGGGGATAACATCACCACAACACGTGAGGAAACAGGCATGTTCGAGAATCAAAAGTTCGACGACATGTGACATCTGCCAACCCGCACTTGGCCGGCGTGGTGGATTATGGCCCGAACCCTCATAGGAGGCCTGTGTCCCAGCAGTGGGAACGTGTGTGGGCTGATGATGATGACAGTCCTAACTGCTGACGGATTTTGAGATATGTGGTGTGTGTATTGACAAAATGGCGCCCGCAAAAAAGGGAAGGAAGCTAAATACTTCTAATTTTATATGTTTTTCTGTTTTAATTTTATCTTGCCCATATATTTATATTTTCTATAGCCTATCCTTTCCAGGTTGTCTGGAAGAGATCGCCTAAGCGATAAGACCGCCTGTTGTACTCTAGAATGTTCATAATATCTAATATATAAAATTCTCGTGTCACAGTTTTCGTTGCCATACTCCTCCGAAACGGCTTGACCGATTTTGATAAATTTTTTGCGGTTTTCGGTATCTATGAGAATCGGCCAACATCTATTTTTCATACCCCTAAATGATAAGAGTAAGGGTGCAGCTAGTAATGTATATTTTTTACTTTTTATCATCACTTGGAGCATATTGAAGTGTTTTTGTCTGTTTGTTTGTTATTTATATTTTAACAGCCACTTGACCACCAGTTTGTGTGGAGGAGATCGCTGACATAGCGATAAGACCGCCTCTTGAATGTGTATTATACGTTTATTTTACTTTTGTTTCTTATCATTTGGTGTCAATGAAAATATCTTTTTTACCATCGGTCTGTGCACGTCCCAGAACGCTCTCTCCTGACTGTCGAGCACTTTGCGCTCCAGCTTGTCGCGTTTTTTGTCGACCTGAAATAATCAAGTTAAATGAATTATAAAAAATTAAAAAACACTATTTAAATGAAATTAAAGAGTTTTTAACGGCTTTTAAACCGACGTTTCGAACACTTTACAGCGAGCGTGGTCACGGGGAGACTGACGAGAACGCACAAACGAACACACGTACCTTTATTTTATGAATCAATATTTATTGTTGATAATTATTTAATATACCATTTTTTTAATTTTGTCTTATATGTATATAATAAAAATATTAATGTATTATTTAAAAGTTATACTTGCTTTGTTTACACCACCAAATTACACTCTCTCAGCGTTTTCCTACATCACAGGTTGTCTGGTAGAGATCACTTGTTAGTGATAAGACCGCCTTTTGTACAATAACCCTATTGTTGCTGTGTTCTTTTTGTATTGATTTTCTTGGTAATAATAAACTCTTTATTGTATTAAAGAGTTAATCTTATACCTTTAAACGAGCAAGTCTTGTATGTATATATATATAATTGGAATTTCGGAATCGGCTCCAACGATTTTCATGAAATTTAGTATATAGAGGGTTCGGGGGAGGATAAATCGATCTAGCTAGGAATCTTTTTTAAAAAATGTCATATTCGTGTTTTATCGACTTAAACTTAGCGCCCCTTCCTGACATCTATTGGCGAATAATAATACTAATACTATTTTTTGGCGAATAATTAAAGTTAACTTCACGAAGTTAAACCGAGCAAAGCTCGGTCATCCAGGTACTTATTATTATGTGTATCTCTCCATAATACTCGGGTACCTACAGAAGGAAAGCACCCGGTCTTTTGGAAGGCTTACTTGTTACATAATACGTACATACTTGTTACATAATAATAATAATAAAAATTCTTTATTGTACACAAAGAAAGAACAATACAATGGACATAATATGAAAAAATAATCACAGAAGGCGGTCTTATCGCTTGCAAGCGATCTCTTCCAGACAACCGGAAAGCAGTAATTAACCGCAAAGCAGCAACCGCAAAGAATTTTTTTTTTCTTTGCTATTATTATTTACTTTTGTTTTAGTTGTTTATTTCATTATTTTTTATTTCATCTGTGTTATTGTGTTTCATGTCGCCAAATAAATGTTTTTTCTTTCTTTCTTTCTTTCTTTCTTTCTTTCTTTCAATATTTTAATTACGATCACCTTGCTCTGCGCCTCGGCCTGCATGAATATGAACTCCCACTTTCTGCTGAACATCTTCTGGAGGCGCGCGAGCGACTCCGCCTCGTAGTCGGCCAGCTCCAGCCGCGCCTTGTTCTGCATCGTGCGCTTGCACAGGTACACCGCTGCGAGCAAAACCAGGTGATAGACTTAGCTATGACACGAGGAACAGAAATAAAATTGAAATGCCTGTTTCCCGGATTAGTGTTAAAAAATTGGTAGGTATACGCTTATACAATAGAATTTCTCATAGTAAATCGTTTAGTAGTGCTAAATTCAAAAACTATATTAGAAATGTATTATGTAACGGACGTGACGTTGCCAGTCACATCCGGTTAAGTCAAGCCGCCATGCTGACTACCCCTCCAACCAGTCGCAACGCCTACCAACCGCAAATGCCAGGCACATGGAGGGAATGCGTCTATTTAAGTAGTAGCCAACTTTAATTTAGCTTTGTCCTTGTAAAATTGGAGAATAAATTAAATCTACCGTCATTCTGCCATTTTATTGCTTAACCTATTTTACAATTAGTTCAGAGAGCCTACTATAAGCGTTAATGAATATATGGAAGATGCAGTGGCGTAGCTAGAGGGACAAGGGCCCTGGTGCATAAGGAAAGAATCGGGCCCTCCTCCCCTCTTTGATATGATATGATGTGATATATAGATTTAAAAGTGCTTCTAATAGAAGTCTAGTTGAATGACTAAATGTTTGAGTTTGGAGCGGGGCGGGCTGGGGGTTCAAACCGGGTTCTGTAGTTCGCTTTAGTGTAGTTTGGAGCGGGATTTAAAATTAAACTGCTAAGTTAAAAAGCACTAAAGTCTTATTCAGTTTTGTGCAGTTTGAAACAGGATTTTAATTCACTTATGTGGGAGTTTTAAGCTAATTTCACTTTTCACTTTAATATGGCTTAATGAGGCATTTTAAATCAATTTAATGTAGTTTAGTGCGGGATTTTAAATCAATTTAATATAGTTAAAAACAGGAGTTTAATTCACTTTTGGAGTGTAAAGCAAAGGGAACTGACATTTCAATTTTATAACACCATGAAAGGTTAAAACTAGTTTCTTTATTGGAACACAGAACGTTTCCTTTTCCTCACCCTCCCTAGTCCATTCTTTCTTTCCAGTCGGCAATCCTTTCCTTATCCCTTTCCCTTAAAAGCGGGCATCGCAGAGTCAATCAATTTTATGAAGTTGGATATGCGGATAAAATAAAAACATCACTACATAATATAAAAAATCGTTTTCTCTGTCCCTATGTCCCTATGTATGCTTAAATCTTTAAAGCTACGCAACGGATTTTGATGGGATTTTTTTAAAAGATAGAGTGATTCAAGGGGAAGGTTTAAACATCTATTAAACTACTCCGAAAATAACGCGTGCGAAGCCGCGGGCAAAAGCAAGTAAATTATATATTGATACATACCATAATCAGTGTTTTCAGGCTCCCATTGGTTGGACGGCCAGAAATATGGCGTTTGGAACCTGATCGAAATGAATCTAGTTAAAAAAACTTAAAAATACGTAATAACTTAATCACACTAATATTATAATTGTGAAAGTTTGCATGTTCGGATGTTTGTCCGTCAATCGCGCTGAAACTACTGACCGGATTGTGATGAAATTTGGTATAAATAAATATCCCGGCTCCGCCCGATATCATGATTCCGAGATAAAAATCCCAAGCGAACATTTTATAGGGATAAAAGTATCCTATTACCCAAGTCAGCTGCTACCCTGTCTGTATACCAGATTTCATCAAAATCTGTTCTGTACTTTCAGCGTGATTGACGGACAAACATTCAAACAAGCAAACTTTTACATTTGTATTGGTGCGATAGTGTGATAAGTAGAATGTTATAATTACTGGACATATATTATGTCATTAGACTATCCGCCATTTAATAAAGAGGCCAGGCGTTTAATAAAATGAGATTAAGCTGCGAGACACCTATGACATTTAACCATTTTCCTAGGCAATTCATATATACAAATGTTTAACTTATTTACTTCAAAAACATTTAACCATTCGCCTAGGCGAATAATACATACCTATAATACGTATTATCGTTTTTCACGGTCAAACAATGGTCGTCTATAGGGAATAGGTATCCATGTGCGGCTAGCAAGTGTGCTAGGTGTAGGGCTTCCCACGTGTCGTCTAGATTTAGGTGTCTAGCCAGCCACGCTACGAGGTCTGAGCCTGTGAACACCTGGAAGAGAATAATAGTGTGTTAACACTTTTTTTTAAAGTTGGGCCGTGTTTCTGACTTTAAAAGAGGTGGTTTTGACTTCTGGGACTTTCTGGGTATGTTCTGATGTGACTTACGATTGGGTGAGCCGATTTTGATGGTAATTATTTCAAAATAAGTTTGTCCCGTTTTTGTTAGATATTGTTAATGTGGTAGCAGGCAATCGATCACCTCCCATGAGCAGTCATAAAGCAAATGCTATGCCCACTTATAAAGGAAAAGGAGAGGAGGATAGGACGGGAATGGAGCTATGGACTGGGAAAACGAGGAAAATGTTAGAGTCAAAAAGTGGATAGCTATTAGTTAGAGACAGGGATGTGATATAATGTGAAAAAATAAATGACTATCGAGTTTAACCGACTTCAAAAATGGTAGGATTATCAATTTGAATGTATATAATATGTATATTCTCTTTTATTTATATATACATATTATAATACAGAGCTACTGACAATCCAGATGTCGAAAGGGTACCACTGAAAATCAGAGCTGAGGCTTTAAGCTTCAGTTTTCCTGAGTGGCATCCCTTTTGACACACGCAGCCACACATAATTGTTAAGTGTAATTTTTTTTTCCTCTCATTTTTTTTTTTTGATTTATTGTATGCTTCTGTTTTTCTGTTACGATCTGTTGTGTGTGTGTATGTCTGTGTCAAAATAAATGTTTTTCTTTCTTTCTTTCTTTCTTTCACCTCATATTATAACACCTCTCCTAGATTAGGATACTCACAGATGGTATTTTACTCATAAAACTCTTGACGGTTCTCACGGGGACACCTGTATTTTCATCTTGCATCTTTTCGACTATTGCCTCCATCTGAAATACATTTAATAATGACAACTGACATTTCAACATTGACAAGAGTAGAAGAGATTCGATTACTGTGGCGGGATCACGGGTGGCCGAGAGGCTAGGCGTTGCTACGGTTAGGCAAGAAACGCAGGTTCGAATCCTGCCTCATGACCAAATTTTTTCTATTCTTTCAAAATTTCATTATTATAACACCATGAAGGGTAAAAAATGAGCTCTATTTTATAGAGAGGGTATTGTTTCGTTACGTAACGCGTTACGGCGTCAGTCTGGCTTTCCTTACAGTTAGCTTCGTTGATAGACTTATAAGAAGTTGTGAGTTATAACATTTCAAATTTATTAATAAACAATATGCATTAAAACATTATGTGAAATATATTTTTGAATGTATGTTTGTCTGTAAAACAAGAATGAATGTTATGAAAAAGAAACAGACTGTTAACTTTGTAGTTTGGTTGTAATTATTTTTTCTATGTTTACTATTATAGAAACAGACAGAATCTAATAATTTTTTTTCTGTCTGTCTGTCCTGTGAGACATATTCATCTATATACCTTTTTATAAGCCAAGTAATTGGGAGACTCTTCAGGCGACGGTATAGTGGACATCAGAGCTTGAACGCTTGGTGGTAGGTTCGATATCATGTCCTTGTCTTTCTTCTCTTTCTTATCATTCTCCGTCTCTTTCCCGCATTTTGTCACG
>NW_024045133.1:871337-907544 GCF_012273895.1 Zerene cesonia | reverse complement strand
ACAGATTCGAAATTCAAATGTAATATTTTTTTATAATTAAGTGTAACAGTATTTATGGCCAGACTAAGTATTTTGATATATATATTTGTATACAGGCTTATTCAAATATATCTCATTTCATCTAAAGCATTCTGTGAATGTATATGTATGCACTTTATATCATCATTTAGGTAACATGATTCATATTTGAAAATTGACTTGACACTGTGAATGAAGGAATGGAAACTTCAATCATAAGAGACAAAAGGCAACTTAAAATGTATAGAGGGTGGTCTTATCGCTATAAGCGATCTCTCCCAGACAACCCGAAAGAGAGGATAAAAAAGTAAGGTGGTGAAATATTAGTTGAGATATTGGTTTTTCATCCTGAATCCTCATTTCAAATTGGATATAAAGAAATTTGCATTGGATTGGAGTAATTGGAATTCACTGTAATGAAGAAGACTTAAGTTAATCTGGAATTTTCATTAATGCTTGTTATTCTGAACATTTAAACAGGAGTTTACTGCATATGTTGACAATTTATTACATTTAATATTTAGTTTAATAGCATTGAAATGCTTTATAAATGAGAAATTTTGAAAGAATTTTTTCTACTCTTTCAAAATTTCTCAATTTATTACATTTTTATCAATGGTTCAATGGTTCAATCAAGTATAATGGTTTAATATTAAAGGTAAATGAAACGGTTCAATGGTTCACTATTTACAAAAATATATTCAAGTAATAAAATGTAGAATTAATCTAGTCACAATCTTGGAATTTGTAGAAACAGTACTTTGTAATAAAAAGACAAAAATTAACAGATTTGAAAGAAAGAAATAATGTTTATTTAACACCACCACATTTACACACAGTTAAATTAAAATTAAAAAGTGAACTTATGACTAAAAGGTGTGGTGCTAAAAAGGGTAACTACTCAGCATGTGCTACATGTAATGCGCAGCGCTGATTTTCAGTAGCCCCTTGTTGGAGGGGATTTGATCATATTTATATTGAAATTTAAACTTACTTTCTTACTTACAATCTCCAGTAATTTATATAAATAACAAGGAATCACTGAATTGTCTTGCTAAGAGTAAAATTCAAAGGCTTGAAGAATTCAGCAATTTTTTTAATGTTTTTGTTAGGGCACAAGTTTAGTTCTTGCGGAGAGAAAAAACTTACCATGGATGAAGTGTGGCAGGACGCTTGATAAAATTTCATAATACGTAAATAAAATAGCAAATAATTTTCAAGGGAAGTGAAAAACCTTTACAAGTTTTTTTTTTACATTAGATATTTTTATGCTTCTAAATTGTAATAGACAATCATTAATGAATTTATGCATTTTTAGCTATATATAGGTAATTTAACAAAACAATGATCCAAATTTATAAATAAAAAAACCGTTGTTGCTTGAAGGACACTGTAATTAATTATAACAAAAAAAATATATATTTTGTAATTAAATAAACAAAAGTCGTAAACAAACCTTGAAGGCCCCTGTTGACAGGCCTTCTGTGCCGCCTTCTCGTTTGTGTTCATCGTAACCATTTTAAATTTCAACTCACACACTTGGAACCACACAAAATTTCAATAGAAAATTCAAAATATCATAAAAAATAAGGTTTCAATGTTCCTCCATTGTAAATTATTATCGAAATTCAAATTAGTTTTTGGAACGTTAAAAAATAAACATTTGTTTTCTTCACCGCCCTAGCACGAACGGTATGAGAAATTTACACTGGCCACTGCACAATTAAGAAAAATAGAACATAACGGGTCTCCCATAGCTATTCAATTAGAAAAACAAACGAAGCACGAAATAAATAATTTCAAAACGTTTCGCCTGACTAGATATTAAGGGTGGGTTTTCTTTGGTTTAGGAACGCAGTACAGCACACAGTCACACAATTCGAATCTAAATTATTTACGTTATATTAATTAATTGTTATGTTTTATTCATAATAACGCTGAAGGATCACCGCAAAACGCGAATTTTATTCATTCCTAAGAGTTTAGCGAAATGTCAAAGTAAATTCAGCCATTAATCAAATGCACTTTTTTTTGATCGAAAGTATGTCTCGTAGAAGCGAGACGGATGATGAATTAGTATCAGAGTGAATGAAAGAGTAGAGGAAGGAGTATAATGCGACAAAGTTGAGATGTGTCGTTTATGAATTGACTTCAAAATGCTTGAAAGTAATTAAAATCTGCCGTATTCAACAAGGACCGATAGCGCATGTTACGAAGTTTATTGAGCGCGATTGTATTAGTTCTATTTTTGGACTGGGATTTGTTTTTCTTCGATGCTATAAATATTTAAACTTCTAATTTATTTACTAAATACAATATAGAATATGAATAAAATACGTAAGACATTACGTGTGTAAATCATAACTATTTATTTATAAAGGAAATTGGTATATTTAGTCAATAGATGGCAATAGTAGAATATAAAATTTTCCTAATGGAATTTATCTAGTATTCTTAAATTAAATTCGATTGATAAAACATCCTTGACATTTAAAAACTGTAATTTATGCAAAGCTTAATATGAATGCGGAATATTTATGATTATTAAATATTATTTCTTACTAAATAATAAACGTCAGTCTGTTCGTGGATTTGATTGGTTCACTTAAGTTTTGTACAAGGTAAATAAATAAATACTTTAATGCACTCACACAAATAAAGAAGTATACAAACAAAAAAGAAACAAAAACAAAGAAGAGCGGTACATCAGGCGGCCTTATCGCTGAAAATCGATATCTTCCAGTCAACCTTTGGATATAGGAAGAGTTTAATAGAGGAAAAGTGGTATATTGTAAACACAAAACTGTTAGTTTGTAAGTATGGATGGATGTTTGTTACTCTGTCACGCGAAAACAGCATATCGTATCTGTATTAATTTTTTTACAGAGATATCTAATTAAAGACTGGATTAACGCCTAGGCTACGTTTTACCTGGCCCCGGGTACCATGAATGACCTCGTGGGTTACAGCTAGCCAGAAATAATTCTTCTAATTATGTAAACTAATACATTTTAAATTATAATTATATTAAAAATCATTATGTGGTCATATAGATTGTTATCCTACCCTACTTCCTACTAATATTATAAATGCGTAAGTTTATAATGCTGTGTGTGTGTGTTTGTTGCCCTTTCACGCAAAAACTGCTGAACCGATTGCAATGAAATTTGGTACGTAGACAGCTGGACAACTGGAATAACATATAGGCTACTTTTTATCCCGATATTCCTACGGGATACGGACTTACGCGGGTGAAACAGCGGGGCGCAGCTAGTTTACTATACTTATGGGGTTAGTATTGTCATGAACAATGAAACTGAAACCATTTGTAACTCGAATTGTGTATTGTATTGTGTTATACTCTTACATTGGTAAATAGCAAATGAAAATAAACGTTTTTCTAACGTCTAACGTCGTTTTTGAATGTAACTCTCAAGCCAAGTGCGTTCTTAATTAGACGTCACAGATAATGTAACCATTATCATCATCATCAGCCCATATATGTTCCCACTGCTGGGACACAGGCCTCCTATGAGGGGAAAAATTCACAAAATGCTACACACAAATGCTAGTAGGTCTATAAATTTACTCAATGGATTTTGATGTCTTTTTTTTATAGATAGAGTGATTCAAGGGGACAGTTTGTATTTATAATAAAATCTATTACACTACTCTAAATTTAACGTGTAAAGCCACGGGCAAAAACTTGTAATAAATGTAATAATACTTAAAAGAAATACACCCACATACACACACAACACCTACTGGGTGTGCACACACACAGATACAATCCACACATACACGAGAGTCCCGTTAAAAATTACGTATTGAAGTCACGTAATAAACAATTAGTAAGCTTATCAAATGCGTGTACAGATATTCTGTGCACAAGCTGACACAGTGGATTCGTTCGTCATTCATAAAAGTTGTGTAGTGTAAGTTGTGTAGTTTTAAAGATTTAAGCATACATACTTACATACGCGCCTTTGCGTCAGTGGTTAACGCGTCAGCGTAGAACCGAGGGTCCTGGGTTCAATTCCCGGTGAGGACGCACAAATAGTCTCGTTCTGGTAGGACACAGAAGGTTGATCACCTACTTGTCCATAAAGATCGATCAGTGAAACAGATGTACATCATCTGCCCCATACCCCACATGGGGACATGGGACTTCACTTTATAATAATAAAACTTTTTTTTTATCGTTTGCATAATTTTTTAGTTAAATCCTTATAAACAAACAAAAAAAAAACATCGGTCAAGTGCGAGTCGGACTCGTGACACTAAAGATACCTAGGTTTAGGTACCTAAAAACAACTGTAAAAACCTTCATGAACATTAGTAGGGTCCGATTCATACGGACTTGGTCTGTTTTTAATTAATTTGGTTTATCACAATACCTATGTATTACATAAAGATAATAAGTCCTACTAATATTATAAATGCAAGTTTGTAAGGATGTGTGTGTTTGTTACTCTTTCACGCAAAAACTACTGTACCGATTGCAATGAAATTTCGTACGTAGACAGCTGGACAACTGGTATAATATTTAGACAACTTTTTTAAGCCGATATTCCTATGGGAATTACGCGGGTGAAACCGCGGGGTGCAGCTAGTTATATTATAATCGTGAGCCTTAGGACTAGTTCAGACACGGCGGGAACCGCGCGATTTCAGAATCGCATGGAAATCGCGCGAGTCTTATTTGTATGAGTTAATAAGTAATCGTTCTGACATAACCGCGCGGTCAATCAAGCCGCGCGGTTACCGCAACCCAACCGCCAGAAAATAGAATCGCGCTGCTCCCGCGCGTTTCTGTTAATGTGGAGTCTTTACTTCGCGTTCAGTTGCGTTGCGGATACCGCGCGGCTTGATTGATTTGAGAGCTTGAAATATCTTGCCTGATCAGTTCAATTAGTTCATCAAAAGATTTTATTGACATTCTCAAATAGTCAAATAATTTTTTATCATACATTCTTAAATTGGGATATAACGTCACGAACTGACCATGTACTGGTCGGTCACATAATATTGGATGCACCCAATACCGCCTTTTTCTTTTCTTTTTCTTAAGGAGCAACCACAGTAAACACACTTCTTCGTCGACCTCCATTTTCAAACTGACGTTATTTCTGCACGAAAATCGCATAATAACCGCCGGTGTCTGCATAGCATCACAATTTTGCGGTTTGAAACCGCGCGGTTCGTAAACGCGCGGTTCCCGCATGTCTGAACGAGCCCTTAATTGTGCGTCTAAACATACCTCTGAATTACTTTTTTATTATGTCTTTAGTCATATTTGTGGGTTATGTGACAGTCAATCCGAACTTGGCCAGCATGGTGGATGACCTGAACCCTCATAGGGCCGTGTCCCTGCAGTAGGAACATATGGCCTAATGACGAAGACAAAACAAAGACAAACCATCCTATACAAAGAGTTTAATTCTTTATGACAAATTGAACAATAATAAATAAATCACATTTCACACTAATATTATAAATGTGAAAGTTTGTTTGTTTGTATGTTTGTATGTTTGTCCGTCAAACACGCTGAGACAACGCAACGGATTTTGACGAAATCTGGTATACAGACAGGGTATGAGCTGACTTGGGTGATAGGATAATTTTTATCCCGATTAAATGCTCCCTTGGGACGAGAGTCTAGTAATAAATAAATAAGTGTTTAATTCATATATTACAATATAACGACTTAGGTATTTATAATGTTCAATACATTCCTGCATAATCATCGTCAAAGAATAAACCAAAGAACCTACAAACTGAAACATTTATTTATTCAATAAGATTTCTTATAAGCACTTTTGAATCGTCATAACAGTTTTGCCATTATCACCGGTTCAAAAGGCAGTTTCTACAGAGAAGAAACTGTGCAGTTTATTACATAGATAATATACATAATAATGGTACTAAAGAAGTGTCCTATATCTCATTAGAGACTTATTTGGCCTAGCAGTTTCGCGAAATTCAATTCTTTGGTATATACTTTTTGTTTTTATACTCAGTATTTTCAAGCGATTAATTTGATTATTTTTGTTTTTTATATTGCTTTTGAAATTGTGTGGGAAAATGTTATTTTGTACTATTTAGATTCTGGAGTGATTCGGACGTACGTAGGACAACGGTGACGTTAACTTAAAAAAAATTATTAAGTAGCTGTTACTGGAACTGCGCAAGCGCGGTCCTAATAAATATCCTATTTATCAAAGTCCTTTCTTAGCGGATGCCTGCGTCATAACATCTATCTGCATGCCAAATACCAGCCCGATCCGTCCAGTGGTTTGGGCTGTGCGTTGATAGATCACTATGTCAGTCGACTTTTCGCCAGCGGTAGCGTCTTCGTAGGCGAAGAAAACTCTAATTGGTTTCCGTTGCCGTAGGATTTCCGAGATAAAATCTTATATTCTTTCTCAGGTGTCAAGCTATCTTATTACCGAATTTCATCAAAATCGGTTGTGCGGTTTAGGTGTGAAGAACAGACAGAGAGAGTCATTTTTTTAAATTAGTCAAAAACTCCTCAACTCATATCAAGATGTTTAGGGTTCCCTACCAAAAGCGTGTGACTGTATCTCCGTCTGTCATCCGACTGTATCTCATTATGTATAAAATCGAGGTTAAGCAACGTATGGCATGGCCATAGATTGGATGGGTGACAATTTATCTGCAATTGGTCTTTAGCTTATTTGTATAAAACCCGAACGGCTACGGTTAGGCAAGAAACGCGGGTTTGAATCCCGCCCCGTGATCGAATTTTTTCTATTCTTTCAAAAATTTCCCATTTATAACAGCATTTCAATGCTATAAAACTAAAAATTAAATTAATACAAAACCCGCTGTGTGATGAGTGCGACATGCACCGATGCTGTCACCTTACAGCGATCGAATCCAACGACTCATTACAAAAACCAGCCAGTATTATTTTTTAATCTGTCATATAAAAAAAAAATAAGACACATAATCTGTGGCAAGTGCATTGACAAGGAAAGGAGTTATACAGTTGGCGGCCTCGCAGTTTGAAAGTGAATGACCTTAAGTAACTACACGGAACTTTAACTTTTTACATTCTATTTTACAGGCTTTTGTTGTGTGTATTTTTTTTTATCTACAGCTTTAAGTATATAAAATATACAAAGATACAAGGGGACCCCGCTGTTCTGCCTTACGCTTATCATTTAGGGGTATGAAGAATAGATGTTGGCCGATTCTCAGACATACTAAGCACACAAAACTTCATATGAATCGGTCCGGCCGTTTCGGAGGAGTTCGGTAACTATAATTGTTACACGGGAATTCTTTATTTAATATTAAAAAAAGCTTTTTCAACCGACTTCTATAAATTAGGAGGTTATGAATTCGGCTGTATTTTTTTATATCTGTTGCCTAATAATGTGATGTGTGAGTGTGCTCTTTCACGCAAAAACTGCTGAACCGATTGCAATGAAATTTGGTACGGAGACAGCTGGACAACTGGAATAACATATGGGCAACTTTTATGCCGATATTCCTACGGGATACGGACTTACGCGGGTGAAACCGCGGGGCGCAGCTAGTAATCATATAAGTCAATGTAACTCTTAAGTACCATAGAAATAACAACTCAAGAATAAAGTATATTAACCTAATAATAAACAATGTTATCAAATATTATCATTACAATCAATAATTATTATTTATCATTATATTATTCCTGATTTGAGTGCCGTCATATCAATATATTCAATTATTGCCGACGATAGATTTAAAAAATGCGATAAACTCAACTGTCTTTGATAAGTAGAAATATGAATAAAAATTAAAAACATACTTCGCTTTCTGTGTTTGATTTTACTTGAGTATTATATAGTACTAGCTGCACCCGGCAAACGCTGTTCTGCCTTACTCTGATTATTTAGGGGGATGAAAAATAGATGTTGTCCGATTCTCATAGATACCGGATAAGCACAAAAAATTTCATCAAAATCCGTCAAGTCGTTTCGGAGGAGTATGGCAACGAAAACTGTGACACGAGAATTTTATATATTAGATTATATAGTATTATATACGTATAGATATTGAATCCTTTCAGCGGATTTAAAAACAGTGGTGGCTCAGTGGTGAGGACCTCGGACTGAAAATCGACAAGTCGGGATTCGACACCAGGCGAGCGTGCAGGAAATAAATTGATTAATCAATTTATCTGTGCATGTGTTACATCACCACTGCTCAAAACGGTGAAGGAAAACATCGTGAGGAAACCGGCATGTCCAAGAATCATACGACATGTGACATCTGCTCGCACTTGGCCAGCGTGCTGGATTATGGCCTGAACCCTCATAGGAGGTATTTGAGCCAGCAGTGGGAACATATATGGGCTGATGATGATGATGATGATGAAGGAACTTAAAACGGGATTATGAACCCAACGATTCGGCGTTTGTATCACCCTTAGGACATATAATATCTATTTCCCAGTCACCACGCTCGCTGTAAGGTGGTCGAAACGTTTAAACCACTTTATAGCGAGCGTTCTAGAACTATCTACAATTATCATCTATTTAAAATCGGTCCAGTGACTTTTGCGTGAAATTTTACAAATATACAAATTACAAAAGTTTAACTTTATAATATAAGTGTAGATTACGATTAGAACACTCAGGAATCAAGGGCATGCAACGGTGAATGAATTTTCAAAATGAGTCCAGTAGTTCCCGATATTAGCGTGTGCAAACAAACTTCTGTATTATAATCCTTTTAATATAATTATATACGCAAAAGTATGAGTGTATAAATGTTTGTCACTCTTTCACGTAAAACCTACGAAATGGATTTTTACGAAACTTTCGAATAAGACATGTGCTATGTAAATACTTGCTATTGCACGTGGGTTCGTCCGCGGGTGAAACCGCGCGGCGCAGCTTGTTAGTAATAGTAGTTGCTGGCGTTGTCTAATTCTAAACAAATTACATACTTAAAACATCCTCGAAAATAACGCTATCCATTGGTGGAAACAAAATAAAAATTGGTGTAATAGTATTTAGTTTATAGCGCACAGATTGACAGACAAACATGGCGACACGGCGGACTACTTGGTAACCTTAAGTATTGAATTATAGTGATATGTATATGGAAAATAAAGAAGATAACTAGAAATTCATATAAAAAGAGCCGCGGGAGCATAGTTAGTCATTTAAAGTTTTGTTAATAAACTAGCATACCCGGCCACGCGTTGCTGTGGTTGAATAATTGAAAAAACATATTAAGAATGGGATAATTAATCGAATTAAAAACTATCCTATATCTTAAGTTGGACCAAATTACACATAAAATACCAAATTCACCAAAATCGGTTGAGTTGGTAAAGAGTTCATTGGGAACACACATCATGACACTGGATTTTTATATATTTATATATGTTAGCTTAAAATAACAAAAATCACGGCGCTTTTTAAATTAACAAATGACCTTGACTCACCGACATTGTGGCATAGTTCCGATTGCGCATTATCAAATCCTGTTATCGCTTATTAAATAACCAGATTGACATATTAGACGTAGGTAATAAAAAATCGATCTAATAGCACTAAGAATAAAAACCACTTTTGAAAATAATTAAAATAAATCATTTTAGTAGGTAGGTATCTTAATACCCATTTCACTCACTTGATTTTCCCGCTAAAAAGGATATAACCACTGACGTAACAGCTGCATTTCGAAAAAAAAAAATGAAAACTTCGAAAACATTTTTCAATTAATATAATACTATTCTAGTATAATGGAAACTAGAAATTGAAAGAGTTAATTATTATTTAAGAAAATGGAAATAAAACTTTGCAACAAAAACAACTGAAGATGATTAAAGAAAAACTTATTCCCGCCATTTAAAAATGTCAGAAATGTGCCACGTCTACACGTCGCATAGAAATGTCAAGGACGTTTTGCAATCGTTTAAAAGTTCACGGAGGTAACAGGTTACAGTGAAATAAATTCAGGCGCAGTTATGCGACATCTTTTTAAGCCACTTCCAAAAAACGAAATGGAGGAGATTCTATGTTTGTGTGTATATTTTTTGTATGTTATAGGTACCATATTTTCTATTGTTTTAACGTTTATTATGTTTTTTTTTTTGTATTAAGTGTACCTAGATGTATTAGAAGACAAATAATTATAGTAAGATCAATTAATTTTTATTTCTAAATATGTTGTTCTAAATTAAAGTTTTTCGAAAAGTATATTCATTCTTAAGAAATTTTTAAGGGTTCCCTACTCTTAGGGTAAAAGCGGACCCTATTATTAGTATAGTAAGAAGAATGAAAGATAGATAGAAATAATATTACACATACACGAAGGTGTAGTATTATATTATTTGTGCTATTACTAATACTTCGCTAAATTTAAGCAAAAAAGTCTGTTGCCGCTATAACAACAAATAATAAAAAATGAGGTTAAGCAACGGTTAGCACGGTCATTACTTGGATGGGTGGCCAATTTTTTTTCTGCAGTTGACCTTTAAATTATTTGTTCGAAATTCTTTGTATGGTGAATCCAATTCGCGCTTGGCCGATGATATTATACTTACTATAATCAATTAAACATATTTAAGTACTATAACACTGATAATATACTAAATACTTTCTTCTTAATTCTTATAAGAACACTGAAACAAAGCAATTAATTTTTTTGTAATTATGTAAGAATTTATCAACTATTTAGAAGCAAGACATTCTTAATTTATTATCATCCCTAGAGCGTATAATTATTTCATTAATCGATAATTTTTATTGTTTAGCTAAGAAGAATTCAGAAATTTTATGTCCTGCCAGACTTAGACTTTTTTAGTCATACCGGTAATTTACATTTTATTTTAGTCATTTTTAGTCAGTCATCGGGAATTTACAAATCAAGAGCCCTTTGTTCTTTTTCAAATTTCAAATCACCGTTCCATTTGGCATTCACGACCACAGAATACCATTAACATAATCTGTGCTAGATAAAGATATAATAGAGAAAACATGCGCCGCGTAGACTAAGCAAATAAATATTCAACATGCGTGGTGGTGAGAGACTTGTGAATTATCTGAATTCCATGAATAGTTCGATCGCAGATACTAAGATTATTGTGGGAACCTTACAAGAGCTTATTTGTGAGTTGCAAGAGATGATGATGATGTTGCAATTACATTGAGGTCACTTAATATTTTTTGAAAATTCTTAAGTTTTTTTTACAAATTCTTATGGGTTTTTGGTTCTTAATACGATTTGAGAACCACCACCGTATTTGGGTAGTAGGTAAAACTATAGACCTTTATAAATCAGACCGACGAAAATCATCCGCCCAGGCTTCGCCTGTAGTATGTGTAAACATAGCGTTGTATATGTGCTGTGGAAGAATATAGAATATATTAACCATTCCTTATAACGTGAGATTAGTACGTTTAACCATAGAAATATATATATATAGGTTACTAGCTGCGCCCCGCGGTTTCACCCGCGTAAGTCCGTATCCCGTAGGAATATCGGGATAAAAAATAGATGTTAGCCGATTCTCAGACCTACCCAATATGCTTACCAAATTTCAGAGGAATCGGTCAAGCCGTTTCGGAGGAGTATGGCAACGAAAACTGTGACACGAGAATTTTATATATATAGAAGATTTATTCATTATTGTATATATTTGACATAATATACTGTCGGTTGTATTAATTGTATGATTAATTTATTAGCTGTTTTAATCACCCTACTGTTCATACATTTCCATCTATTTATCTGTATTTATTCAATTTATTATTACTCATTACATGTGACCTTTTAATGAGATGGCAAAGAGTTGACTCAGGTGGGGGATATGTTGAAATTTAAAATATAAGATACTTATGTAATATTGTATATTTATGATACTGAAATAAAACTTTTGTACAGAGGCCGTCCGTTATTTCCATAGATAGCACAGTAATAGTAAGAACTTTCAAAAGTGTATATAGAAAGATGTTTACAATTAATGTCCTATAGAACAAAATAATTAAAAGGATCGAGTAAAAGAACTTTTGTATTATATGTATATTAATAATAGTTTCTCTATATACCTTTCTAGTGTAATAATCATATTAAACTACGCAACAAAAATTGACCTACATAGGTTGCAATCTAATATTTTGACCTTTATAAGCCTTTCTCTTTCGTTTGACGTTAAAATTGGCGCGCAATTGAAGAAACACAATGGCTGACATACAATTCAAATAGCGAATAAAATTTTAAATATGAATAACCTTAGAGATAGCTAATACTATTTATTATTTGTTTGTTTTTTCTTTATTAAATTAATTGTCCTTATTTGGGTTGATTTTGAACATAATGAATTGAATTTTTTTTCTTTTATTGAAACAAAATAAAAAAGTAATTAATATTTAAATGACATTTCCGCTCCATTGCTTATATTATTATCTATAATTTAAAATAATAGAAAGAGACGGCGGTATATGTTCGATCGCTCAAACTCCCGCGTCTATTAGCATATAAAATTAATTATAAGGTTAGATTAAAACAAAGCAATAACTTTCATTTGTTTCATAAAAAATATATAACGAAAATATGCAGTGTTTCGAAAATTGTTCGTGTTTTACATATAACAAGCTTAGCGGAAGCGGTATGTTAATTTTATGTTCTGTTTTTTAATTAGTATTATCATATTTTCCTCATCTATGCAGGCTTATAATACTTTTGAAATAAAGATTAATAATCACATATTATATTTGTGGTATAATACTCAAATTTGGATTGGAAATTGTGCTTAACGGAACGCCCTAGCGTTGTTGTGTTGTCAATCTTAGCAAATATACAAGATCTATGAAAAAAATAATCGTCAAATGTTTTGCTACGTTTAAATCTCGGGAATGACTTCGCCGTTTCGGCATTTTTTCCGCTTTTGTTAAGATACGGAAGGGTCTTAATTGTTGTGGAGAGAAAAATGTACTTACCACGCGTGAAGCATCGTCAGACAGCTAGTAATACACAGAACAAGAACAGAAGCCTAACTACTAACAAACATCTAAAACTAGACCAATCCTACTATCCTATCCTACTAATATTATAAATGCGAAAGTTTGTAAGGATGTGTGTGTGTTTATTGCTTGTTCACGCAGAAACTACTGAACCGATTGCAATTAAATTTGTTACGTAAACAGCTGGACAGCTGGAATAACATATAGGCAACTTTTTAACCCGATATTCCTACGGGATACGGACTTATGCGGGTGAAACCGCGAGGCGCCGCTAGTTTCAAATAAAACAAGAATTCTTACGTAACCCAACTTCGGATATATCCGCTTCCTCTATGTATACGGTATCGCTTCGCTCGTGACTGTGATAACATACCAAATTTTGTAATAAATTACTCAGAGTCGGCCATATTAGGTAGCTCGTTTAGCTGCGTGCTTACATATAAACATCATTTGTAATTCTATTATATACCTACTTCACGAAAAAGATGATCGTTTTAATAATAAGTAACTTAACTGAGTAGTATCCATTTATTTAATAAATTATTAGGTATTGATTTTAGTATCCGAAATGTTAATAAATACATACTACTTTGTGTCTCTCGGCTTTACTCGCGTAGAAAAGTAAATGATTCACCACCTCATTATTTATCCCATACAGATCATGTGCATATGGAATTACTGTGATACAACTTATTCTATGCTTATTCTCGGGTCTCAAACTATCTCTGACAAAATTTTAACCAAATCGGTTTAATGGTTTAAGTGTGTAGAAGAGTCAGACAGGGTTACTTTTATTATTACATTAATAATATTAGTGAGGATTTATTCAGTATTCCAGATATAAACTATTTGCATAACAAGTTATAGTCGAACCTCTAGTGTAATAAATACCATTTATAATTACCTACGTATTGTAAATATCCTATCCTACTATCCTACTAATATTATAAATGCGAAAGTTTGTAAGGATGTGTGTGTGTTTGTTGCTCTTTCACGCAAAGACTACTGAACCGATTGCAATGAAATTTGGTAGGTAGACAGGTGGATAACTGGAATAACAAATAGGCGCCTTTATATCCCGATATTTCTACGGGATTCGGACTTACGCGGGTGAAACCGTGGGGCGCAGCTAGTTCTAAATATATTGCATAAATCATTCACGTTATTAACGTCAGCCAACGTCAGTCAGGGATAAGAGTCCCTTTAATATCCAAAACAGTTTCTGGAACATTCAAAACCATTGATATTTAATAATAATAGGACCCTCATAGGAGGCCTGTGTCCCAGCAGTGGGAACATATATGGGCTGATGATGATGATGATGATGAATAATAGGACCCAGTTTTTATACTTAAAAATACCTACACAAGTAACCTTTTATATTTTGATTTTGAAGACAGAATTTATTGTTCCATTTATTTAATGCTAGCGGTCCGCCCCGGCTTCGCTCGTGGTACATATATAGCCTATAGTATAGCGTTCCTCAATAAATGGGTTATCTAACACTGAAAGAATTTTTCAAATCGGACCAGTAGTTCTTGAGATTAGTGCGTTCAAACAATCAAA
Organism: Zerene cesonia; assembly: GCF_012273895.1. NCBI lineage: Eukaryota > Metazoa > Arthropoda > Insecta > Lepidoptera > Pieridae > Zerene > Zerene cesonia. The sequence continues at coordinate 892,971 of NW_024045133.1, read as the reverse complement.
CAAACTCTTCAGCTTTATAATACTAGCTTTGACCCGCGGTTGAAACCGCGTTAGTCCGTATCCCGTAGGAATATCGGTATAAAAAGGGCCTATGTGTTATTTCAGTTGTCCAGCTATCTACGAAGCAAATTTCATTGCAATCGGTTAAGTAGTTTTTGCGTGAAAGAGTAACAGACGCACATATATGCATCCATCCTCACAAACTTTCGCATTTATAGTATTATTATTCACCATTAGACGTCAGGAAAAAAAAAACACGAATAAAACACGAATATGACATTTTCTAAAAAGGATTCCTAGCTAGATCGATTTATCGCCCCCGAAACCCCCTATATACTAAATTTCATGAAAATCGTTGGAGCCGATTCCGAGATTCCAATTATATATATATAATATATATATTTATATATACAAAAATTGCTCGTAAAGATATAAGATAAGATCAGCACTTACAGATTTTTAAAATTCTGTATTTTACAGTTTTCATATAAATTTATATATTATAAGAATGTTTTTTTTTTTTTTTTTTTTTTTTTTTTTTTTTTTTTTTTTTTTATGTCATAGCGGGCAACTGAGCTTGTGGTTCGCCTGATGGTAAGCGATCACCACCGCCCATGAACATTCGCAAAGGTTGGGCCTCTGCGAATGCGCTGCCCGCTTTAATGGGGTAAGGGAAAAGGAATGGATTAACGACTGGAAAGAAGGAATGGACTGGGGCGGGTGAGGAAAAGGAAACGGGCCTCCGGCTCCCCCACTCACCGTACGAAACACAGTGGCATGCCACTATTTCACGCCGGTTTTCTGTGGGGGTGTGGTACTTCCCCGGTGCGAGCTGGCCCAATTCGTGCCGAAGCGTGCTCGACTACCACAATAGAACGATATACTTAAGTAAAGATGGATCTTTCATAATTCGTACGCATCTTCTCACAAGGCATCCAAAATACGGTTAAGAAGTAACTAAACAAACTATAAATAACCATTTTCCATTTCAATATCTTAAGAAAAAGTCAGGCGAATAAAATGTCAAAGCAAGGTTATTATTTCGACTGGCAACTTTAAACGCGGAAATAGATAAAATTAAAAAAAAAAAACAAAATCGTTTGACCTTCATTTGTTCGAATTGAATCGTGCAATCTTGTTTGTTGCAAGTTGCGACAATAAAATTGCAACATGCATATAGCGAAACTGGCAAGTATATTATTATTTAAACTAGCTGATAATTGCGTTTGTTCGCGTGAATCAAGTCAATAGAGATAATTACTAAACACGAAAAAGCGAAATAATGAAAGCATTTAATTTGGCGCGAAATTCTGTTATCTTTCTTTGATAATAATGACATTTAAGATGGATGCTAATATACAAAATTATTTGGATATACACAGTAACACTAACAAATCTTAGTTCAAACTTCAAAACATCCATACATTCTCGCAAACTTTCACGTTTCTAATTTAATCTAAAATAATATTATAAAGAGGAAACATATTTGAAATAGCTGTGCCCCGCGGTGCCACCCCCGTAAGTCCGTATCCCGTAGGAATATCGGGATAAAAAGTTGCCTATATGTTATTCCAGTTGTCCAGCTGTCTACGTACCAAATTTCATTGCAACCGGTTCAGTAGTTTTTGCGTGAAAGAGCAACAAACACACACACACATCCTTACAAACTTTCGCATTTATAATATATTAATAGCTGCTCCCCGCGGTTTCGCCCGCGTAAGTCCGTATCCCGTAGGAATATCGGAATAAAAAGTTGCCTATATGTTATTCTAGTTGTCCAGCTGTCTACTTACCAAATTTCATTGCAATCGGTTCAGTAGTTTTTATGTGAAAGAGCAACAAACGCACATACATCCTTACAAACTTTCGCATTTATAATATTAGTAGGATAGGATATACGCAATGTTTTCACGCAAAACTACTGGATCGGTTTCAAAGTCTTACACAATTAGTAAGCTGTATCTTCACTGAGTTACATAAGTTATATATCAAAAACTATTGTACTCGTTAAGAAAGGATTTTGGTAAATTCTTCCTCCAAGGATATAAAGTGGATGAAAGTTTGTATTGCGAATTTTTTTTGACCACGGAGGCGCAGCTGCGGTCGATAGTTAGTAATAAAATAAAAAAGTATTAATTATTTTCAATACTAGATACAATTCAGTTTAAATGTTTATTATTTATTTCGATCGCCTTTCAGGAGGTGAAAAATTTTTGCAAAATTGGGAAAAAATATATTATTTTGATCAGATAAAATGTCGAATCGTTATCGTTCGATCGTAACAAATATGTATATAAGCAAATATAATAGAATTAAATCTGTACCTTTAAAATCGGCCAAAATCGAGTTCAAAGGAGCCGGTTTGATACAAACATACAGGTGAAGCTAATAGAAACGTAAAAATATAAAAGTATGTTATAAATGAAACTAAGTTCACAATTTCAACAATTTATTGCATACATCACATGATTTGTTAAAATATATAATAATATACCTTGGGGATTGGGAACTAAAAAACATATATAAGTTTTTTTTATATAAAACAGATAACGGTTACCTATATAAGATATATTTAACGGTGTTTTTAAACGAAATTCGAAAAATTTGCTTAAAATAAAATAGACAAACTAAAATTTATACAACGAGGTTTTTTTTTCATTAGTTGTGATGAAATAAAAAAAAATGTAGTTCAAAACAAAAAAAAATAACTAACCTTATTGTATACGCATTAAATCATTTAATTATAAGGAACGTATAATAACAATACTATGTTAAGTACATGGAATTTAAAAAAATAATCTACAGTACGAAAAGAGTAAAAACTTATTTGTTATTATTTATTTTTTTTTATGTAAAATTTTTCGCGCCATATATTTTTTTACCTTTTCCGTACTATATTTAAAATATAATCTAGCGCACCTATTAAACAAAGCTATTTATATATTTACAATGTGATGTGTTTTTTAAAATAACATTTAGGCCATACGTTATTATTATTTGAAGATATGAATTAATAATTTTTTTAATAACAACAAAAATATTTATGGAAAAACAAGAGAAATAAGAACTCAAATAATTTTGAGAAGCAATTTTTTGTGTGTCTTTATGTATTGACTAGATAATTTCCAAAATAATGAAATTAATGTAAATATACTATATGTTACTTCGTTTTATGCATGTAAATAATGGCAATACTTTTAGTATCGATTTTTTTTAACTAATAAGAATTAAAATTTATATATTATATTATATTAATATATAATTCATTAAACTAATTTTCATTATAAAAATGACTTACTAAAAAATTATCATTATCTGAATTAAAACCTATTTCATGTCTTATTATGACAGATGTTACTTTAATATTCACTACTGCTAAATTACATACTAATATTATTAAGTAATATCACCAGTAATTAGTTGTAAAAATAACAATAATTGTTAATTAATGATATAAAATTTACATCATTCATTACAAAAATTTTATGTCTATCATTAATAAAATATTTTTAATGGCAGTCCAATTTCAGTGAATTTCGCAATTTCCTTACATCATTAGGCAAATGGTTTTATTTTGAAATCAAATTAATTTTTTTTTAATTTCAATGGAATAATCTTAATTTTTTCCATTAGTTAGATAAGAGTTCATGATTGTAATATTTAAAATATAGAAAAGGCAATATGAATAAATAATACATTTTTATCCTTGTGCTGTTAGTTAAAATAAAAATCACATGAACTTTTAAAGTCTGACTTTAACTATCTCATAGGTTACTTATTTATTTTTTAAATGCGTATGCCAACAGTTGATTCCATATACCATCCATTTGACTGGTTTTAAGCATTTAAAGGAGTTTTAATGCTTTAAGGCCTTATAACTTATATGTAGTTTATATCAGTGGTTTCCATTGTGGTAACCATTAGAAGATTCCTGCATGCTTTTCAAATGGAATGGGGAAATAGTGAAAACTTCGTTATTTACCAGTTCTCTTAGATTTTCACCTCCATATGAGAGAAGAGGAGATATTTCCACATCTACATCATCAGAGATCACACCGCCAGCTTCCCTAATATACTTTCTGTGTAAGTTCAGGATATCCTGCCTTGCGGTAGAGGGACAGTCCTTCTTCGCGGCATCTGCGTTCTTCAACGCCGAGAATTCTACATCTCGCGCCACTTCCAAGCATATGAAGTTCTCCGCAAATTCGAACACGTCAAAGATGAACTTCTCGATCTTAATCCCGTTCGGTTCTGTGGGTTTTTGGCGTACACCGTTCTCCACGTACGGTATCTTCTTTTTGGCGATGTGCAGTTTCAACTTGCGCTCAAAATCGGCGATTTTGTGGAGGAACTCGGACGAGAAATAGTGGTTGCATATGTTGCCAGCGGAGAATGTGAGTCGTCCGTCTGGGTTACGTCTCTCTGCTGCTTCGTCCGTCAGCTCCGAGTACTCAACAACCTTGTAATGTCCGTTCACTCTGCAGACTACGCCCACGGGTTCACTCGGCGATGACTTCTGAACAACTTTAGCGGCACAGTCTGCATTTTTACTTTTACAATAACCGATGAACACTGGATCCGCTACTTTTATGAGGATGTTATCAACGGAGTGCCCATGCAGGTGGTGAATACCGCGTTTCTTAATGTCATCTAAAACACCTTGGGTTTTTAGTGCTCTATATAGGCCTCCATTACCATCAGGTGCGGATGCAATGTGGTGTTTCTCATCTAATAGTATTTTACCATCAAAATCAAAGCAAGGAAGGGTTCCCTGTTCAAAGTAGACAATGTTCTCTTCATTTAAGCCAAAATAAGAGTGGTCCTTGAAGAATTTAGCCGTAGGACCTCTGGTATGTTGAGACGTCATTATATACCAGGTTATATTACCATACTTTCCGGTCCTTTCTTCAGCCATTTGTTGAACCCGCAAGATTCTTTCAGCTTGTATTTGGAATAATGTTTTATGCGATGGTAAACCAACATCATACATGCCTTTTGGGTGTCCAAATCCGAGCCTGGTAGCTTGCCCACCAGCCAACAGCAACACACCAACTTTACCATCGGAAATCTCTTTGAAACCAATGTTTTCATACTCCGCAATTTTTTCTTCGTTTAAGCCAGGTACAGATTCGTAATGCGTTTGCGGAATGGGCTTCAAATCATCGTCAAACTTCTCCAATATAACTTTTGTCGCTTCGTTCGCGCGTCTAAATATTTCATTCGTTTCGGCGAGATCCAACTTCCGGATTTCTCCCGCCAATTGTTCCCGCTCGTTATCACTCAGTTCCGGCCAATATTTCAACAGATGTTCTTGACCGTGAGCCGTGACATATTCTTTGAGATTTTCATACGACATTTTAGCGCGCGAAATCGGAACGTACTATATCTTATCGAGACCGATCGCCACGATTAGAAAGTGTATACTGGTCGGGTTCCACATCACCTTCATACATTTTCACGATACACACCCCACCACAACGAAACACGTCGGCCTAACTTCTGACATTTAGCGACATTTTTGTTTATTTACATTCTTGTGTAATACTTTACACAGCCACTTTTCCATTTAATATACACTGATAATTTATTGAAGTAGATAATTTTACGTCATTACACAAATACAGCAATGTATATTGATTGGACAGTCAAAGTCAAGTCAATTATGTAAGTGTCATAATAGCTGTCACATGTCATAGTGATAACATAGTCGATATGTTAAATTATGAGACAAAACAAAACAATTTAATTATTGAAATCAATTAATGCTTAATTAAAGTATTTTATGTAATTTACTGTGTTACTTATAAAAGCTAAAATTGTTTAGTTTTGATCGGATTATAAGTTTTTGAACGAAATTTCTGCTGTCTATGAAAGGGATACCAATTATCGAAATTTTACTTATTTTCCGTAAAATTAAACTTTATAAATAAAAGCATAGATGGTAATTAAGACAGAAATTAAAATTATTTATATGATGATTTTAGTTTTAAGTTCCCATTACATTAAGATAAATCACGGTACGCTAGCGGCGTCTCGCGGTATCACCCGTGTAAGTCCTTATCCCGTAGAATGTCGGGATAAAAAGTTGCCTATGTGTTATTCCAGTCCAGCTATCTATATACTAAATTTCATTGCAATCGGTTAAGCAGTTTTTGCGTGAAAAAGTACCAAACATACACACTTCCTTACAAACTTTCGCATTTATAATATCAGTCACAATACTCAACGTCAGGGCCCAAATTGTAAAAAAATCAATTTATATCAAACGTTATTTGGTTTGTATATTAAAAGATTCATGATTTGTAATTAAGGTTACGCAGTTCAACATTTTATTATACTTATTATTATTTATTTATTTAATTAAAGCCAATTATTCTATTTACTTTTAAATTAGGCAGTATAAAATATTTTAATAGCAACTTTTAAGACTTGTCTGTGGTTACAGAGAAAAAGCCATGCGGAATTGTTGTCAAAATAAATGTCAATTTCGTTCAACGACTTTATTATTTTATTGCTGATAGTAATCGATTTCGTGTTAAATACGATATATTGTGTATTTTCGAATACATATTATTTTCTTAAATCATTATACGAATACATCATCAATGTAAATATGCTCGAAAATGCTAATAAACGAAAAAGACATCCAGTAGACCAACCTAACCAAACAATAGTAAAAAGAGGTGTTATCGATGCAAACTGGCAGAAATTGCTGCAATCCACGTCGCTTATGGAGAAGACCAATGATAAACCAGTGAGTACAGATAAAAAAGAGCACTACACTGGCACATTTAGGCGGGGACGAAAGAAAAAAAACAAAGACCAAGACATCGTTGAGAACAACTTGAAATCTCTAAATATAGATAATAAATCTGCTCACGTAGTTAGCCCACCTTCTAAAGACGACAAAAAAGATGTCAGGGAGGATAAAAAGAATAAATTGACCAAGTTTATCGCCATGGATTGCGAGATGGTGGGGATAGGATATAACGGAGAAGATCATATGATCGCTCGAGTGTCACTGGTCAACAAATTCGGTGATTGCATTTACGATAAATTTGTGAAAGCGCGGGAACAGGTCGTAGACTATAGAACGCAAATCAGTGGCGTGAGAAAAGAGGATTTGTTAAATGGTGAAGATTTCACAGTTGTACAAAAGGAAGTTTCAGAAATATTAAAGGGGCGTATTCTAGTGGGTCATTCTTTAAAGACTGACCTCAGTGTGCTTTTCTTATCGCATCCGAAGAAGAATATTAGAGATACATCTAAATATAAGCCATTTAGGAAGGTTGGTATCATTCTAAATATATTTAAAAAATACCTATTTAGAATTACTAGTATCATTGATACCACTTATACATACACTAGCTGTAACCCACAACATAACTCAATATATATGCTAAATGAGGCTATAATCTATCTCTGTACTAAATTTCTTACTTATAATATAATAGATAAGCTGTTTTCGTATACAAGAGGAAGAAACATCCAAACATAGATCCATCTATTCATACTCACAAATATTTGCATTTATAATATTAGTAGGAAGTGTAGGATTATGGTTTTTAGCACAGTTAAGTTTATGTAATTTTATTTTAGTGTCCAAGCCCCCTCTGTTAACAGAAAATTTAAATTAAAACTAAAATAATGCCTAATTTTGCCTATTGATAGGATTAATATAGCTTCCAACTGGTGAATTGATTTTCAACCACTAAAAGAAATAAGTTTCTAAATACAACTATGTATTTTGGGGTTTGTTACAACCAAACTTTCAACTGGGTGCTCGATTTTGATGATGTTTCTTTATTTGAAAGCTGAAGCCTCCCATGTAGTCCCACTTAAAATCAGTCCAGTTGTGACAGTTTGAGAGCATTGAGGTTTTAGGTAAACATGATGATTTCAAACAACGATTTTATACTGTGAATATTGAGTTTATCTAATATATAAAATTCTCGTGTCACAGTTTTTGTTGCCATACTCCTTCGAAACGGCTTGACCGATTTTGATGAAATTTTTTTCATTATTTTTTATGCTATTTACTTAATACTAGCCTTCGTACTGGCTTCGCCCATGGTACATATATGTGCCACTCAGTGGAGTAGCAACTTTCCAATCGGGAAATATTTTTTTAAATTAGTATAGTGGTTTTTGCGTGAAAACATTACAAACATACAAAAGTTTCCTCTTTATAATATTAGTGTAGCATAAGAATTGACATATATTCTTAAACGTTTCAGATAACGAAAGGCAGCACACCGTCTCTCAAACGTTTAGCTAAAGAAATCCTAGGTATAGATATACAGCATGGAGAACACAGCTCGGTCGAAGATGCGAAAGCCACAATGCAATTATACAATATAGTAGCGAAGAGCTGGGAGGAGGTGTTGAACCAAAAACGCGGTTATAGCAGGAAGTTCGTCGAGAGCTAGTTAATGTGAAAAATTAGTTGGCTACAGTCGAATTTTTCATTCAATAACTTTACTATAGCAAAGATCGGTGCAGTTGTTGAGCGAGAAATGTTGCTAGAAATAAAAGTTTGTTGAGAGTTTTTTGATTTGAATAATTACATGGCTATAGGAAGATTTCTCATGTAATTTTGGCTATAGGGTGCAGCTTTTGTGTGAACAACTTACAATAAGTGTAAGTTAATGAGAACTATGTTATTATTTAATAAATTTTCTATAGCGATAAATTCAGATAAATGATTTTAAAATTTGTTCATACAACAATCAAGAAAGAAGATTTGTTTCAATATATGGCTATAGCAGGATTTCTCGTTCTACTTCTGTATAGCACTGTATTTAGAGCAGTTGTTGAATGAAATATTTTACTGTATGATAGAATATAGAGAGACGCATTTAATACTTAATAACTTTTTCATAGACAAGAATTGAGATGTATTATTTTGTATTAAATATGGCTATAGCAGCAAGTGTGTTCAGAACTAGTTGACTTGTAAAATCATATGGCTATAGCCAGATTTCTCATACTCATTCTCTTCAACTTTGCTATAGTTAAAGAGTGGAAATAATTGTTGAGATATCCCAAAATTGATTGTAACAGATAGTTAAATTTTAAATTGTAAAAGGATGTTATATCCAAATTTTTAATTTAACAACTTCGCCATAGCTCAGAGTAGTAAATATTAATTGAATCAAAAATATCCAAATTTTATAACTGGGCAACATTGATCTTATAGCAGGATGTTGGTAATAAAAATAGTTCGAATCGAAAAATTACTTAATATCAGAAAAAATTGCTTCAATATATACTTATAATTTTATAATGTTATCTGTTTCTAAACTTAGAAATAGCTTAATTTTAAAATACGTTTATTATAAATTTAGAATACTTACTCTCTCCAGTACAGACTACTAAATAACTTTAACATACCTAAATGATATTTAAAAAAAATGTGAAAAAGTGCCTTTATATTGCTATTAATTATATGGGCAGATCTCGAAATTCCAAAAAAATCGAATTTAATAAGATACTTTGATGCATAACCGAAACCAAGGAGTTTTATTTTTAAATGTCATCTCTTCACTTCTTCAAAGTCATAGACTAATTAAAAAAGCATAGACTATTAAGAAACCGTATTTCTTTATATTCTATGCTTTTTCTCCTTCGCTTTCACCATATTTGTAAAAGAAAGAGTGGGATAAAAATAGATTTGTTATAAACAGAGTTTTTTGTTACAACAAATTGAAAATAGAATAAGGAAGCATGCAAACTGATTTGCGGCGCCTATGCGCCTGGCATTATTGAATAAATATATTATAATTAAATATCTCTTTTTTTTAATCTCTTACGACTAGTGGATCTGCTGATAAAGTCACGAGTCAGATTGGCACATAAGCCGCGGGACCGATGGCCGTTGGGCCAAAAAGGTCGAAATGGAGACCACGTTCAGGACAAAGCACGATCGGATTCACCATCAGCCCATGCATGGTCTCACTGCTGGGACACAGTCCTCCTATGAGGGTTCAGGCCATAATCCACCACGCTGGCCAAGTGCGGGTTGGCAGATGTCACATGTCGTCGAACTTTTGATTCTTGGACATGTCGGTTTCCTCAGCATGTTTACCTTCACCGTTTTGAGCAGTGGTGTTGAAATTGAAAAAGCAATTTATTTCTTGGGACGCTCCCCTGTTCTAGCAAGCCCATTTACCTATTTTAAGTCCGAGGTTCTCATCACTGAGTCACTACTACAGAATTGCCTTCAAACTAAATGGACAGACGACCTGATCAAGGTGACAAGGAGCCGATAGATGCAGGCCGTTCCGGAAGTCTGGGGGAGACCAGTAGATACAGCAGATTTAATTTAAATCCACAACATGCGAATTTTGCGCTGCTAAGTTCTCAAGATTTCAACCAAATTCTATACAAATGAAATAAATCCTTAAGAGCTAGCTGCAAATTTCATTAGCGCTGGTCGATTCTGCGCAGATATATAATATCCATATGCCGCTATATCCTCCACACTTCACTCAGTTCCATACCCAGCATATAGTGTATAATTTATGGTTCCATTCCACCTATAAAACTGTCTGGAGTAAGACTCCATGCACAGATAATATAATACTATACACAGATAATATATACCACTTCTGGTTTGTACATAAACAAGCATTAATTCAAATTTTTATATTGTCTTTGGAAAACTTTGTAGATCAGTGATTATCTGTATTTTTTAAAGTTTTGCTTATTTCATTGAATACGTATAAACGTATTGTTATAGTCTATGTAAATATTATTTTAATATCGTTAGCACACAACACGTGTATATTCTATGTTCCATATTTATAATAAAAGACGTAAAGCATTTAATTTTATTATTTATTAACCTACTGTGTAAACAGTTTTGAATCAAATTAAAGTTTTGAAGGCTACTTAATAAATTTAAATTTTAAATTACCTTGAATTCTTTCCGGAAAAACATTGTAAATACTTCATCTAGCGGTCCGCCCCGGCTTGGCCCGTGGTACAACATCCTACTAACCCTACTAATATTATAAATCCTATGCTATCCTATCCTACTAATATTATAAAGGCGAAAGTTAGTAAGGATGTATGTGTGTTTGTTGCTCTTTCACGCAAAAACTACTGAACCGATTGCAATGAAATTTGGTACGTAGACAGCTGGAGAACTGGAATAACATATAGGCAACTTTTTATCCCGATATTCCTATGGGATACGGACTCACGCGAGTGAAACAGCGGGGCGCAGCTAGTAGATAATATTTGGGAATGTCTATAGTTTCTTAATTAAAAAGTATTTTTAGGAATAAAAAATAGTTTTAATTATATCTATCTATATGTCTGTTTTACAAATTGATTTCCTTTTTGGACAAGTAAGTGATTCGCCTTCTATGTCCTGCCAGACCGATGAATTTATCTTTTCTGCGTCCCCACCGGGAATCGAACCAAGGACCCGTCTGTTCTACGCTCGCACGTTTACCACTGTATCAAGAAGGCGGTTTTTAAGAATAGAAGAGATAATTTATCTGTAAAAACTATCGATAGAAATAACAAAAAATATAGCATAAGCACAAGCTAAGTAAATGGAACTTACATACATAAACACAACAATAGGAAATGAAAATCGGTCAAGCGCGAGTCGGACTAGTGACACTGAGGGTTCCCTACAAATAACATAAAGAGTAATTGTAAAAATTTGGTCATCCATCCAATTTACCACCGTACTAACGGTTGCTTAACTTCGATTTATTATTCGTTGTTATAGCGGCAAGAGGTCATCATGAAAATTTTAAATGACTATCACGGTTCATGAGATACAGCCTGGTGAAGGACGGGACGGACATACAGTCTTAGGCTTTAGCTAGTTTATTATATTATGCTAGATAATGGGGGCCACGTTTTGTCCATGGGTTTAATATGTGAAAGTCGAGCACGGTTAGGCACGAATTGTACCAGCCCGCACCGAGAAAATACCGCAATCCAGAGAAAACCGGTGTGAAACAGTATCATAATACTGTGTTTCGTACGGTGAGTGGGGGAGCCGGAGGCCTGTTTCATTTTCCTGACCCTTCCCAGTCCATTCCTTCTTTCCAGGAATCAATCAGGGTCATCAATTACTTCCTAATCCCTTACCCCTTAAAATAAGGAATAGGATTTTCGAAGATTTATGACATTTTTTACGATTAAAGACTAAATATGATGCATAGATATACATCTCTTCATCTTATTTCCTTGTGTTTGATTTTACGCGAGTATTATACATTTAGAAATTACAGTTTTTTTTTGGCGGGTATTAAACGCGATTTATCACTACATATTATAAAATAAAGTCCCTGGCCGCGTGTGTCTGTCTGTCTGTTTTCGATAAACTTAAAAGCTTTTGCACGGGTTTTTACGCGCTTTTTTTAAAATGGATAGAGTAATTCAAGAGGAAGGCTTATAAGAAGGAAAATAATATAATAATGAAACCCAAAATATATAAATTAAAACATACAAACAAAAACAAATCAGTTTTGCCAAAATCTGCCTTCTAGTATAGTAATGTTATCTGTGCTATTCGTTTTTACGGGATTTACGCACATACAAACAGAAAAACAGACAAACAAAAATATATTAGGTACCTACTTACCATTCTTTTGGGATCTATTACTTACTGATTTCAATAATATTAATTATTTTGAATAGGTCTAGTTACTGTTTCATTATATTCATAGATATTTGGGTACGTCTTGTACTACGTGAGAAAAGCCCCGAGTTAAAGCTAGTATGCATAATATAGACATAGACTAGCCTACTAGACTAGCCTATAAGTGAAGTTTTGTTTGTTTGTCACTCAATAACAATATGGAGTCGATTTGAGTGAAACTTAAAACAAATAATAAATATTAGTTTAAAAAAAACTAAAAAACACGCTTTAACAAAAATCATATTTTGCAAATTAAAAAATGGAATAATTTTATCAAATTAGTGTATTGTCATCGGTCCTCAATAAATCTACAAAGTTTGAACGAAATCTGGCCGTTTAAAGTGGGTCAAAATCGCGCCCAAAGAAGTCAGTTACAAACAAACAAACAAACATACAAACAAACAAACAAACAAACATACAGGTGAAGCTAATAAAAAGCGTGTAAAAAAGAAGGAAGTTCTATATTCGACTGTATTTTTGTGTTTGTTACCTCATAACTGTTTACAGGGCGAATCAATTTTGATGATTTTGTTTTAATTGAATGCTGGTCTCCCGTATGATTTCATTTAAATTTGGTCTTACAATTTTAGTTTTTTTTTGTGAATAATACCTTTTAACTAAATACTGTCTTATTTACGACTTTGACGATGCGAAAGCGCTTTCGAAGAAGCGTAGATACAGTTCAAATATTAAACTAAAAATATTTGATTTTGAGTTTTTCACAGACGAAGCCAGATGGATTAACTGTCTCCAAATAATTGTCTACCCATGGGGCCCGAATAAACATACGTAATTAGCTATATTTTGTTTAATTACGCAGATAATAAATTTGAACAGCTGTTTCGTTACACTATATATATAGAAAAAAAAATTGTTAAATTCGTAGTGGATTAAAGACAATTGTCTGACCACACACAAAATGCGTTTACCCGTGTGTGTGTTTGTGTTAGCCGTAAGTACTTTTTACTTAGTCCAAGTTAGAGTGACTTTTAAGTTTTCATATGCTGTTTTTATTCCTGAGTTCTTGGTTACATAAAGAAAAAAAAATGATACAAGCTCATTTTTTTTTTAATTTTTTGTTGCCAGTTTTGTTTTTCGAAATCCAAGTTAAACTTTTGTATTCGAAATATGAATGTAACGACATCTCACATTAAATGAGAATTATTCGGTAAATTACGTGAATTTGAAGTCCTTGATTTGTTATAATAATTATATAAGTATTTTTCATGACTATATTTTAATAAGAACAATAAAATTGGTATTTTTTTGATAGAATTCTGGTACCATACATCATTTCATAGAAATCATAGCATGAAATATTAGTTTCATTTTCTTGTTTTATAAATTTTTTTTCATGATTCTAATTAAGCTACTTATTTTCCATAGGCTTTGGCGGCGGCTTCGCACGCTCTACCCCAACGTAAGTAACAGGAAGTTATATAAAATTACTATATTCTGAACGTAATGGTTTTAAGTAAACGAGCTTCTTAAACATAATGATCATTAATCGCTATATAAATGAATAGAATAATTGTTAATATTTCTAATTACTATAGTTGGTCTATCCTATTTCTTAAATATTTTCTTTAAACAAGAACTTTATTTTCCTCTAATCTATTATATATTTTGAATGTTACCATTTTAACAAGGAAATAATAAATAATAAAACATTCAATTTTTGTTAGGAGGAATTAGTAACGAATAGTTGAAATTTTGTCATATTAGTAGAAAATAGTAGAAATCGTAAAAAGTAAAAATCCTAGAGAATTGGTGACGGAAGCGATTAGGGAAAATAAGCAGAGAATTTTTAGAATTAGTAGAAATTACTATAGAATTTGCAGAGCTTAGTGGTAACAAATAAAAAACACTCCACAGAAGTCGAAACGGAAACGGAAACTGTGGAGACCCAACAGGTGCAAACGGAGACGCAGGAATACCGCGAGGAAAAGACAACCCAAGTAGAGGTTCAAGAGACGCAAGAGACGCACGAGATCCACCAGACCCAAGAGATTCAGACGCAAGAGATTCAAGAGCATAACACTGTTCACACTGAGCAGACGGAGCAGACCCAAGAGACCAGGGTTGAGTCGCGTTCTGAGGCCTATAATGAGAATTATGGGCATCAAGGAAGGGTGGAGCAGACACAATATTACAATGGTAACAGAGGTAAGAGTATACTTATCTTCATACATGTATACTAGAAGTATATTTATTTGAAAGCTGGTGCCTCCCGTGTCCTATTATGTAAATATGGTCCAGCTGGTAATTTCAAAAGAGAATACAGAGTTTCTTGCTGGCTCTTCTTTGCAGAAACTGCTTTCCGAACTGGTGGTAAATGGTTAAAATTATATTATGACTCAATAGTGCTTCTAGAAGTCCTATCTAATAATGAGTTTCCTCATATTATAAACACGATAGTTTGTCAGAAATTATGTATGTTTATTAAATACTCTTTGTCGCGGAAACCACTGAACGGATTTTGATGATACTTGCCATATATGTATCAGAATAACGCATGGGATATATATAACTACACTATTTAACCCCTAATGCAAAAAGAGGGCTGTTATAAATTTGACGCGTCTGTCTCTCTGTCTGTAACATCATAACTCTCTAACGGATGCAATGATTTCAATTTAATCTATACTAATCTTGTCTTACTAATATTATAAATGCGAAAGTTTGTAAGGATGTGTGTGTGTGTTTGTTGCTTTTTCACGCAAAAACTACTGAACCGATTGCAAGTGAAAGTGAAGTTTGGTACGTAGACAGCTGGACAACTGGAATAACAACAACTTTTTATCCCGATATTCCTACGGGATACGGACTTTTGAGGAAAGTTTTTTGTTAGTTTGTACTTTGGCTCCGTAACTACTGGTCCGATTACAAATTTTCTTTCACCAAAAGTGAGCTACATTATTTCGGAATGCTATAGGATACCTTTTACCCCGGAAACGTACCACGGGCAAAGCCGGGGCGAAGGGCTAGTTTTTAATATATATGTTTCATATACAGTACCTGTAAGACCAGCGCCATCTGGCGGTCTACTGGGTACCGTTGGCAACGCAGTGAAAACAGTGCAGCAACTGCATGACCATGTGGATCAAGCAGCGCTTGGACACGGAGGTGAGAACTTCTTTTATGTCACAGTCGGCAATGGAGCTGGTGGGACGCCTGATGGTAAGCGCTACCACCGCCCATGGACATTTGGAGAGACGTAAGGTCGATTGCAGACCGAGCGCCTCTACAATTGGATCGCCGACTTTAATTGGGAAGGGATTAGAAAGGAAGCGGTTCGATTCCACACTCTTTATTCGAACCGCAAGGGATTGGAACATGCTTCCTGAGTCTGTGTTCCCCGACGAGTACAATCTGGAGGTCTTCAAGAGTAGAGTGAACAGGTACCTTCTAGGGAAGCGCGTTACAGCCTAGACCACATCTCAGCTTCCCAGCAGGCGAGATCGTGGTCAAGCGCTGCCCTATTAAAGATAAAAATTAAGAAAATATTGACGAGAGAAATAAAGAATAAACTTATTTCTTATGAGAATTTCAAATCATTGTAACTTGATTATGTATTTATATTAGCTCTTTACATCATGTCTCAAGCATGGACGTACCCAGGTTCTGGGCTAGGGGAGGGCAAATCAAATTTTTTAAGCCAGGTCCCGCGCACTTTTTTTGCCTTACAACCCACACGAAGACACCTACAATATATATAAGGAAAACACCCACAAGTTATCCTGCAAATAAGTATTTCGTTATTTAGATTCTTTAATTAGGTAGGTATATAGGAGAACTTAGTCACCTTAGTCGTTTAAGATCCTTGAACTATTTTAAAAGTAACTTCCGAGGATTTTCAGCCTTCAGCTTCTTCAATAACAATAGAGAGGTACGATATCCAGCAGGGGTAGCTGCCCTCCCCTGCCCCCCTGGGTACGCCCATGGTCTCAAGCCAAGTCTCTTTGTTAAACGCCACAGATAATGTTTCCGTTATGAATACAGATAAATAATAAGTCAAAACGCCAGAAATGAAAATGCTATATCGATAAATCTATTCAATTGTCAAGTAACGAAATCAGGATAATAAGATAAACTCATGTAATTATTGTATTGTCACCGATCCTTGATAAGTGTATAGGGTTTGAATTAAATCTGTCCGCTTAAAGTGGGATATCATCTGACATGGCTAAATTTACCTTCATATAGTGATTATTTAGTAAAATAGATGTTCTTACTTTAATTATATTATTAACTGACTTCCAAAAAATGAGGTTTTCACCATAGACTTTTTGTTTTTTGCTCGATAGTATGACACTTTTTATCAACCAATTGTCGTGATTCTTTTTGGGTTTGATGGGGAATTATTGTCATATCATCCTATTTTCGAAACTGGAGTCGTCCACACCTAGGGAAATCCGTGTCCTTCTTTATTGAAAAGAATTGTTACTCGTAGATTAAATGAACGTATCAAATACTAAAATGTATCCGTACATATAAATTAAATTGAATTTAATGAATATGTTTTATAATTTTTATGTTTTACAGGACTTCTCGATCCCTTGGACGATATATTTGGAGTAAAAAGTAAGTTATTGTTAAATCTCGTATAAAAAATATTAAAATTTGAAATACAACGAAACTGATTATCCAAGATTCGTTTTCTGAATTCACGCAAATTGATTAAACGCGTTCTAAATTGATTTGAAAGTCAGCATTTAAAAAAACGCATCTATTAATTATTCCCTCCAAAAAAATTAATATTAATTTTTTCTTACGTTTCAGGCCATAATCAACTTAGTGACTATCTATTCAAGTATTCTGGATTCAGAGGTAAGAATTAGTCAATAAATACATGTTAATCAAGTCAATTTGAAATAGCAATTTTAACAATATATAATAATCAAAAGTCATTTTGACAGTTGACGTTTTTAAACAGTACAAAAGAAAAAAAAAGTAAAAAAAAAACAGCTTTTCAAAATGTTCGATTTTTAAAAAAACGTAACGAATCATATTGTTGTGTAACAATGTGTATTCTATATATTTTAAAAGAATGATGTCTAATCAAATAACTGAAATAAACATAGATAACTATAGTTTCACCATTTTGGTCTAACTATAATAGTTTAAAAGTACAAAATATATTCGGATACTTTTATCAACAGTTAATTAAACAAATGACGGCAATGATGTTATTTATTCTCTCCGTTTATTTCCATGTTAATCAAATATTCCATGAAATAGGTAGTTTATTGTATTGCACTTGAACAAATATTATAATTAAATAATAAATTAATATTTAATTCATGCGTGGCATTGGTGAGTAAATAAGTAGAGTTATTTCGAACTGAATTCTTGTTTGTTCTTTACGCAAAAGTAGGAAATTAATAAATTTCGATATTTTATATGCGGTGTCTAGTAGTAAATTACGTAATTTACTTACTCTCTCTAGTTAACGCATAAACCACTGAACCGATTTTAATGACATTTGGTAGGTAGTTTGAGAGTCGAGAAAGGCGATAGGTTAGTTTTTATCCCGGAAATGATACGGGAATACGAACGATTGAATTTAGCTTAAGCTTGAAGCTAGATCTGCGTCATTCCACATTCGAATCAATTTAAATGTATAGTAATAGGTATTATAAAGGTGAAGAGTTTGTTTGTTTGAACGCACTAATCTCAGGAACTACTGGTCCGATTTTAAAAATTCTTTCAGTGTTAGATAGCCCATTTATTATGGGAGGCTATAGGCTATATTTGTACCGGACGCGCACCGCTATTATTATATAAGTACGTTAACATAAAAGTAATACTTGTATTATATATACGTAATTATTTAAATTTAATAAGAAGTTCAAACGTATTCATTTATTTTTGATGGCATCTTTGTTAGATGTTTTAAAATAATATTTTTATTTCGAATGCTAAACATTTAATTGTGTTTGATCTATTTTTTTTTAATTCACAGACAGAAATAAATTCTTGAATTACTTAACGAAGGTGACGAATCTTAAATGTAAGTATAGAAAAAGATATACTTATTATATCATTATAATTTTATGTTTTTCTTTTTTAATCTGCCACTATCTATTTTTAGCCTTAAAAAAAAGCATAAATTTTTTAAAGCAAGTGTTGAAACGCAAAAAAATTAAAAAAATGTTATTGAATGTTAAAAAACTAAATATAAATAATCATTTTTTTCTTATTTTAGCGAACTCGCAGATATTTAGTTTCCTAAAACTGTGCAGAGGATCAAGGGGATGGAGTTTCTATGAGCAAATGATGGAGAAGCTTTCCAGGACTACGCGTGAGTATAGCAATACAAGAGAAACATACAAACAAACTGACAGAATTGAGTACACACAGAATGTAGAGATTTTTTGTAAGATAGATTTAGTATCAGCAATTTATATAGTTTTAATAATGTTCGCTAAAACACAGATCTTTAATGACACTATACTTCCAATTGTAATTAGGTTTTTTTGTCATTTTTTTTTATTTTTCCTCATAAAAACATTGAATTCTCTTAGAAAATAACTTGTACGTAATAAAGAACGGACAGAGGATATGCGAAACATTTTTTTGTATGTTCTTTGCACATATATGATAATTTTAAAATTATTCGGTAAATTCTGTTTCATATAATCATAGATAATTTTTTTTTTCAACTATATTTGAAAAAAGATTCTCATTTAAAAAGAAAATCATAAAAGCTATACATACACAGTTCACGGTTTTGTATCTATTTTTAAGTTATCGTATAAATTGTATCTATCTTTATTAATATCTATCTTTTTTATTTACAGATATAAAGTCACTTCTACGACTTCTGAGATTGCTGACCGGCGAGCAAAGTAAGTAAATTTAAAAGAAATATTATTAACATACATTTATATTTATTTTTACGCTTACCTGTTTTTTAGCTTCTTTATTTATCACTTATTGAAAATAAACTTTCAAACTTTTGAGTTTGAGTTGAAGACCTGTTAAGTTTGAGTTTGAAATATATGTAACTTGTATTTTATTAGATAGGCATTGCATTGTATTGCTGGAATTAATTTGAATAAAGTCCCAAATCGTGTATAACATTGAGTTTGAGTTAGTCTGAGCTTGAGTTTGAGTTGTGTCTGAGTTAGAGTTTGAGTTTGAGTTGAATTTTCACAGATCCTCAAGACGCTTTCGAGGCGCTGAAACCTCTAACCGGTCATAATAACATCGAAGGTGTATGGGAACTGTTACAACGGCTCTCCAGTAGGAAGAGTGAGTTATTTTTTTATTATTTTTCTGTGCAAATAAACAACATTATTGTAGTGAAACTTCTTTAGAATCGTTGTGACTTCAAACCTGATGCAACGGACAACGACAGGTAAGAGACAGAAATACAAAAATGTGTAGAATGAAGCCGGCAAAGAATGAGACAGTAATATACATACTATTTTATATATATTCATCTCATTCTTTTGTCGATTTACTGAAGTTTCACTTCTATCGTGTGTGTATCGCAACACACACCTTTTTTTAAGAATATAGGTCGGCCCAGAGGCTGGGCGTTACAATGTTCTGCATAAAGGATTAAATTATTATTTTTTTGATTCGTAAAGACCAATAAAAGTGTGTGTATATATTTTTTTGGATCTAATTTAATTTTAAGTGAGCAAGGATATATTGCTAATGGAAAGGATTAAAGAATGTTTTTTGTGAAAAATATGTTTAGCTGGTAAATTAAAGGATAACGAATCGATTTATTATACGTTTATCAAAGAAACTGTTGAAACTGTTATTTTTTTATTTATTTCGAATAATAAAAATATGTAAACACATAACATAGATAACATACTTTAGATATCCGCCATTTTGTGTTTAAAAAAAGAACAAATATTTGATATCTAAGTAATTTATTTATCTTTTTATTACAGCATTGCCTGAAGTACTTGACATATTTGATCATGAGGCGGAACATCTTGAAGGTTTACAGGAGCCCACAGGTATAGTATTCAAATCAAATCAAAATCAAATCAAATCAAATATTGAACATATTTATTGAAATATATTGTTTTTTTTTAAATATATTACTAGATTCAGATCAGAAATCGGTGCTGTAGATTTTGAGTTTATTGGGAACATACGTACAGACAGACGTGGTGGGGGACTATCTTATAATGTCTGAGTAAATAAATGTATTCAATTGAGTACTTTATTGTAAAGATGATAAGATTCCTTTTTGTGTTAAAGTAAATTTTACACAATATTAACTATTTTTTAAATTTACAATTGATCTTTTTTTTCTTTTGGATAGTATTAAATTGCAATAGACTAGCTGTCTGCCCAGGGCTTTGCTTGCGAGGCAAAGTCAAATATAAGGCAGTTTCCCCGAATACTTTTTTTCCCCCAGGATTTATATACTTTTTTTTTTCGACAGGTTTGGACGGTGTTGAGAGTTACATCAATAAGATTACAGCCGGCGAAGGGCCAGCCGCTCTGCCTGGCATCTTTTTAGCTCTCAAGTCGGACCCAGGTAAGGGAACACTTTATTTTTGTATAAATGTATAAATATACTTACTTTTATGTAGTACTAGCAAACCCGGCGAACTCCGTTTCGCCACCAGATGCCTTCGTTTTTCCCGCTTTTCTATTGAAATTTTTCCTGAATTTTCTTTGCTATAAACCTCACGGAGCCCGAGACCTTTCCAACGAATGCAAAACCGTGGAAAACGGTTCGTGCGTTTTGGAGTTATAGCGTCAGGAAGGAAAACCCGACTTATTTTTATTATGTAGTATGGGGTCATTCATTAATGACGTGTGGCAGCCAAAAAAAATTCAAAAATCGTCTCCCGTAAATAACTTATGGATGCCCCCTAATTATTTGACAAACTCATTTGATATAGTAAACTGTTATGTTTTATTTAAATTACATAAGAATTTGCGAAAATTATGAAGGAACATGATAAATATGTACAGAGTTCCATCGAA
>NW_024045133.1:862484-870337 GCF_012273895.1 Zerene cesonia | reverse complement strand
GCTCATTTAGCACTACCCGGGGTACACGTGTAGGGGATCTAGAGTCAAAGCCTACGGACGCGAGCAACAATATACCCCGAATAAAAAATATTAAACTAAAGTATATAAGTAAAAATAAATATACATATATATTTTTCTTATTTTATTAAAAAAAACAATAAACTAAAATATTTTACTTATAGATTGGGAAGCAACCTTCAACAGTCTCATGGGAGCCATGAGAGTTAATGGTAAGAAACATTTTTAATACATTAAGTGAAGTCTCATGTCCCCCAGTGGGGTATGAGGCAGATGATATACATCTGTTTCACTGATCGATTTTTGTATGGACAATTAGGTGATCAGCATCCTGTGTCCTGCCAGATCGAGACATTTTTTTATTGACCCGCAGGGATTCGAACCCAGGACCCCTTGGTTCTACGCTCACGCGTTTACCACTGTTTTTAATACATTAATTCCATTTAATTCATCAAAAGCAGTGGTGGCTCAGTGGTGAGAACCTCGGACTTCAAAATCGGTTGGTCGGGGTTCGAGACCGGGCGAGCGTGCAGTAAATAAATTGATTTCAATTTATCTGCACATGTGGATAACATCACCACTGCTTAAAACGGTGAAGGAAAACATCGTGAGGAAACCGGCAAGTCCGAGAATCAAAAAAAGTTCGATGACATGTGACATCTGCCAACCCGCACTTGGCCAGCGTGGTGGATGCCTGAACCCTCATAGGAGGCCTGTGTCCCAGCAGTGGGAATATATATGGGCTGATGATGAATTCATCAAAAAATTATATTTCATACTAGCGATCCGCCCCGACTTCATACATACATACAGACGCGGGAAGCGACTTTACTTTATATTATGTAATGATGTAAAACACTTTTTCCAGACCTCGGCGAAGCGCCCCTTGAGTTAAAGAGATTACTGAACGAAAATAACTTCGCTAAATGTATCTGGATTATAAAGGACTTCACTGGACTGTCTAGTAAGTTAATTCCTAAATATTTTCTGTCTACCTCCATCTTTTTTATATTTTTTAAGCAAAAAAAAATTGTAGATACGATATATGGAAATATATCGTTATAATATAACATAACGTAACACTTGATAACGTTATAACGTAACGTAACAGCAATAGCACAGATAAAATAATACTTTACTAGTAAGGTAAGGTGAGGAAACAGAAACGAATAAAAGGTGACACACTCAGTGTATGAGAGTCTGAGCCCATGAAAGTAAACTATTAGTATCGAAATATTACATTCACAACACTAACTTTTTTGTCATTACCTTTTACCGTGGTTGCCTGGAAGAGATCACATTTAAGTGATAGCCTTATCACTTAAATGTGATCTCTTCTCTCCTCTCTCGCCATACAAATTGTACACTTTATTATAATAATAATTATTATAATTTTTTTTTCAAATTTCCTTCCATGTACAATCTTGTTTAAGAATTAGATAAATCTAATATATAAAATTCTCGTGTCACAGTTTTCGTTGCTATACTCCTCCGAAACGGCTTGACCGATTTTGATGAAATTTTTTGTGCTTATCCGGTATCTATGAGAATCGGCCAACATCTATTTTTCATCCTAAATTATAAGAGTAAGGCAGAACAGCGTTTGCCGGGTGCAGCTAGTAACTTATATTAATGTTTAATTTATTATAGATTTCAGATATGCAGTCGAGCAAATATTGCAAGATACAGGCAGAGTTAACTTGAAGGATGTTATAACTACGCTCTACAGAATTACAGGGGAGACAAGGATCGATAGAATCGTGATTATAATTCGCAGAGTCTTCAATGTTAAGAGTGAGTATCGGGAATTGGGAATGAGGAATGGGTAATGGGGAATGGGTAATGAGAAATGGGTAATGAGGAATGGGTAATGAGGAATGGGTAATGAGAAATGAGAAATGAGAAATGAGAAATGAGGAATGAGGAATGGGGAATGGGAGTGCGAACTGGGGAATGGAGAATGGGGAATGGAATTGGGCAATAGGGATTGTATTCTAGATAATAGGGCCGCGTTCCATAGTATTTATTGATATGTTTAATGAAATATAATGAGGTTTTTATTTAGTTGATAAGTTTATAAATAAATAACATACTTTCAAGCAAAGTTAAGTGCATTAAGAAGAGAGGTGTCTGTATTTACTTCAACTCAATTAAATAAAATTTTTCGTCGGTTAATTGTATTCGTTTGAAACTATATTTGAATTATTTGAACATGAATTTTTGCATAAATTCTTATCAATCAGTCTTTATGCGTTCTAGTCTAAAAACTTAACTTAAATTTGATACAAGTTTAATATGATTAAAAAAAGATATATTTATATATTACATACTCAAATATTCCTAAATCCTAAGATTGTCTGAAAGATATCGCTTTTCAACAAATAGGCCGCCTGATGTACCACTCTCAATTTTTTTTTTTGTTTATGTATAAGAAAGAAAGAAAGAAAGAAACATTTATTTATTTTATTTATTTATTTATTTATTTATTTACTTATGTATAGCCAAAACTCTATTTGTGTGAGTGCATTGAACGATTTATTTATATATATTATTATTTCTTACAGCCATAACACAACTATTCCAACGTATAAACAGCATAACTAGAACTCGGGATCCGCTACAATTCCTTCAGAGCATTTTAGATTTAACTCAGAAGAACTCCATCGAAGAAGCCTTCAGGGACATCGCCAGTTTGACCCAAACTAAAGGTAAGCTATAATGAATGAATGAATGCATAAATGAATTAATTTATAAATAAATGAATTGATAAATATGTATAGAAAAAAGTTCACGATTTTGCGGTTGTAGAGTTGTATAAGTATTGAACAAACTAATAAATAAATAAGAAAACACATTTATTCAAACAATAATCGTATGAAAATAAATAAATTGTGTTGAATGTTTCATTTATTAAGAATAGCATTAAATTTTTCTCTCATTCTTTTACTTATATTGTTTTATATTTTATCTTGTATCTTGTATCTTTTATCTTTAATCGTGAATCTTTTCCAGCCGACGTACTGACAATTCTGGAGAGCATCCAGAAGGAGTCAGGCCACACGGACATCATAGACTTCTTTAGACAACTCATAAGGGTTACTGAAACCAGAAGTAAGTTGAGAAATTTTGAAAGAATAGAAAAAAATTGATCACGAGGCAGGATTCGAACCTGCGTATCTTGCCTAACCGTAGCAACGCCTAGCCTCTCGGCCACCCGTGATCCTGCCACTGTAATCGAATTTCTTCTACTCTTTCGGTTTCATGTGCCTAAGGTAGAAGTAAGTTTATTTCTAAACTAGACGCTCGTCCCGGCTCCGCCCGGATATCAAGATTCCTGTTTTATCCCAAGGGAGCATTTAATCGGGATAAAAAGTTCTTTATTATATTCTATCACCCAAGTCAGCTCATACCCTGTCTATATACCAACTTTCATCAATATCCGTTCATTAGTTTTAGCGTGATTGACGGACAAATATCCAAACAAACAAACTTTCACATTTATAATATTAGTGTGATAGTGTGATTAAATCTTATATAAAAAATAAGTTATATTGTAGCAAAAAATATAGATTACACTTCTTGCATAAGAGTCTATACTGCTAAAGACAATAAGTAAAGTGATCTATCTCTCTGCCAAATTTCATCCAGATCTGATCAGTCGTTTTTGAATGAAAGAATGACATACATATAATTTTTAATTACTACATGTAAAAGTTACTACAACATAGAGCATAGATTTGAATATTTTTCTTTACTTAATTATAACTTAATTTAAAACTTACTTCATTATGTGATAAGCTAATTTTATACTTTTTTTTTATTTTTCAATAATTACTTGTTTTAGAAAGTAGTTTTAAATGGATTTTAAGCAATATATTTAACTATTTTATTTTCACATATGGAGATTATTGCAAAAACTATACAGATATATCATATAGATATAGAAAACAAATATAAAAACTTACTAAGTAATTAGCTTATTGTACACTGTGTTATGAAGTAAATAAATGATTTTTTTTTAATTAACTTTTTTTCTTATTTTCAGCCATTATTCACGCTTGGAGAGTAATAACTAAAATCACAAGAGAAACTGGTAAGTTTTTTTTATAAATATCTGTAAATGTAGTCCAATAAAACAGGTAAACCGAGGCCCGTTTCCTTTTCCTCACCCATCCCAGTCCATTCCTTATTTCCAGTCTTTAATCCTTTCCTTTTCCCATACTCCATAAAAGCGGGCAGCACATTCGTAGAGGCACTACCTCTGCTCTGTCCATGGGCGCTGGTGATCGCTTACCATCAGGCGAGCCACCAGCTCAGTTGCTCGCTATCACATAAAAAAATACATATATTTTTCTAGAAACCAATTTTCCTTACAGATATCTTCATTATCATACGCCGCTTCAAGATTTACACTACAGTTGATATTATTATAGTTTTCAAAACTATCTTGCGTATCACGAAAACTACAAATTTGACAACGGCCATTAATCAAATGTACACCTTATTCAATGTCCATGGTAAGTGTTATTAATATAGATATATTTCTTTTTAAGCTATAATTTTTTTTTATGATGATGATGAAAAAATGTTGTGTTTTTTTGAATTTTTTGTTAATTGAATAATTAGCACATAGATTGCATAATTGCATGTAATAAATTATATAATTTTTCATTTAAATTACTTGTTTATTGATATATAATAAGAATAAATTATTGAATGTAATGAGTTATACAATTTATAACTGAAATTAATTATTAATTCATCTCATATATAAAAATCAATTGCTGTTCGTTAGTCTTGCTAAAACTCAAGAAAGGCTGGTCTGTTTTTTTATAATCATAGCATTGGTGCATTCTGAATAGTCTAGTGAAGGTTTAAAAGGTAAGAACAATACGGAGGCGGGCGAAGCCGCGGGCAAGAAGCTAGTTTAGAATAAAAGTAAATGATTTAATGTAAAGAATTATTCAATTTACGATTATATTAATTAAAATTTATGATTTAAATTATAGATGAAAGTATGTATTTATATAAATTGTATTTAATTTACAGGTTTATTCGAATGTTTTGACATCATACACAAATATACAAGGACGGGTGAGTTTTTGCATAGCTTATATAAAACATAATTAATGTAAAAGTATATTATTTTTCTCTTAATATATAATTATATATAACTAACAGTTAATAATAAAAAAATCTAAATGCCTTAAAGTTGCCTGTCAGAGATTGCTTTAACAAATAAGCGAACCATTTGTACAATATAAAAAGAATCCTAATATATTTTACAATATAAAGTAGCCTATCTGTTATTGTTAGCTATCTATGTGTTTGATTCTATCCGAATTGGCTTGGCGGTTTTATTTAAATATTAGTAATGGACAAATAAAATTAATTTATTTCTTACAGATGTCATCCAGTTTTTCAATGTTTTCACCACTCTGACCACAACACAAAGTAAGTTTAATTGTTTGTTTGATAAGTTTTAATAAAAATGTGTTAAATAAATCAAATAAAATTTTATTATGTGGAAAATGAATTGTTTGAATTTAACGAATTAAAGCTCTTTGTATTTATTTTCATTCTATTATGTATTTTTCATGAATATATAGAAAAATGTAATGCATACCCCTTACTATTTCAGCTCTCGAGAGTTGCGTAACGAAATTGCTTCAGTTTACAAAGAAAACGAGTGAGTATTTCAAATATATATTATTTAATATATTTATATTGATAGGAGACATCTTTTGCCCAGTACCAACATTTTCACATATTTCCTAATAAAATGTCTTTATAAATGCGTTAGGTTCATTTATATCTTAATGACCATTTAATGCAATATTTTTATTATCTGTCTGACTTCTCTTATCTCAAAATTTTTGTATTTGTATTTATATAATTATATTGTAGTTTTGTATTATTAAGTTAAATATGTATATAATGAAACCCTATTTCCCTTGGTCAAGCCATCACTCGTGAACGGCTGGACCGATTTCAAAAATTCTTTCACCATTAGAAAGCTGCAATCACACTGAATGACATAGGCTATATGTATCACGGGCGAAACCGGGGCGAACAGCTAGTATATAGATATAAATGGGAAAATATTTATGCTAAGACCTTTTTTTCTTTCAGCATTCGTTGACGCTCTTCTTGTGCTGTCGGTCGTTACAAAGCGTAATGGTAAGTTCTATCTTCTTCCTCTCTTCTTTAACCTCCTCATCATCAGCCCTTAAATGTTCCCACAGCTGGGACACAGGCCTACTATGAGGCTTCCTCTCTTCTTTAATCTTATCGTCATCAGCCCTTAAATCCCACAGGCCTCCTATGAGGGTTCAGGGCCATAAATCACGCTGGCCAGGTGCTGGTTGGCAGATGTCACATGCCGTCGCACTTATGATTCTTGGATATGCCGGTTTCCTCACGATGTTTTCCTTCACCGTTTCGAGCAATGGTGATGTCACATGCGCAGACGAATTGATGAATTGAAAAATTCAATTTATTTCCTGAGTTGGGACATTGGTCTCGAATCTCGACTCATTATTAATTATTTATTAATATACTAACAACTATTTTAGAGGTTCTATCCCAAAGCATTGCATGTTTAGTTTGCATGATAAAACATATAAAGTTAAGTCCCGTGTCCTCTAGTGGGGTATGGGGCAAATGATGTACATCTGTTTCACTGATCGATTTTTCTTTAGAGGCAATAAGGTCAGCCTTGTGTGTCCTGCCAGACTGAGACATGTTTTTTTTTTTTGTGCGTCCCCACCGGGAATTGAACCCAGGACCTCTCGGTTCTACGCTCTGGCGTTAACCACTGTACCAAGGAGGCGGTCAAAATATATAAATATAAGATACAATTTCCATTATACACCTAAGTGTTTTAAAATATTTGTTTTATATGTACAATACATACTTGTCGATTTTGAGTCCGAGGTCCTCACCACCGAGCCACCAGTGCTCAAATTTATTTCTTTAATCTACTTTATATTAACAAATGACATTTGTGTCTGTTTGCTATATTGAATAACCGTTTTTCAATAGTCACCATTGGAAAGGAGGACAAATTTAATTTTTTATTTGTTACTTCTTAACGATTTACCGGGTGAAACCATATTCATTTTCTTCTTTTATTTCAAAACTGGAGACTACCACGTGATCCTATTTAAATCGGGTTAACTCTGATAGTTTAAAAGACACAATTATTGTGTGTCGGTTTGTTCTGACGTATTTCTGGAACGGTTGTACCGATTTCAACAGAACTTTCACGGGCAGATAGCTGACGAAGGAATAACTTAGGTTATTATTTAAACATTCCCACTAGTCTATCATAATCTGTATTAAGGTATAGAGCTTCAACGTGCAGTGTGGCGTCCCATTTATGGCATAAGTATTATAATCGATTAATTTATTTTTTCCTATAACAATCTCTTGTATGTATGGGCTAAAATAAATAATTTTCTTTCTTTCTATCTTCTTGCCATGTAATAGATTTTATCTTTCATTTATTAAATCGTTAAGTTGTTAACAAGTAAATAAAAGAACCGAATTCCTCACTAAAAAAGCTCCACAGATTCATGAATTAAAAATGTTTTTTTTCTAATGCAGATTTCACAAAACAAATAGAATTCATTAAGAACAATAACGCACCGCAATATACTACACAAAATCCAGTGACAAAGGGCCCGAACGGAACAAAATCTCCTAACGGACCTCACGGCTCCACACCAAGTTCACATGGAAATGGACCACATGGTTCCACACCCAGTTCTCAAGGAAATGGACCAAATGGCTCCACACCTAGTTCTCAAGGAAATGGACCAAATGGCTCCACA
>NW_024045133.1:855016-861484 GCF_012273895.1 Zerene cesonia | reverse complement strand
ACCAAATGGCTCCACACCAAGTCCACAAGGAAATGGACCAAATGGCTCCACACCAAGTCCACAAGGAAATGGACCAAACGGATCCTCACCAAGTTCACAGGATAATGGATCCAATGGTCCTAATCCAAGGCAATTATGTGGTAGCCAGCCTGGCCAGAATCCAGCCTCTGGTAACCAACCAATTGGCCCTGGCACTGATATTGATCAGACAACGCAAGCTCTCGGTAAGTACTGTGAACGAACTTTCTCTTTTTATGACATTGTCGGCAATGGAGTTGTTGGGTCGCTTGTAAGCTCTACCACCGCCCATGAACATTATTTAGAGAGGCACAAGGTCGAATTGCGGACCTTACGCCTCTACAAATAATTTTTTTTCATTTCTTTTCACTTCATTTCATTTATAAATGGATTGCCGACTTTATCGGGAAGGGATTATGATAAAGGATTAACGAGAGGAAAAAGGAAGGGCCTTCGAACTCTTAGTAATTAGAAATAAAATACGTTAAGCTGAAAGACATATGCTCAAAAAGTACACTTTATTGCCTACACAATTTATCCATTTGTTGATTTTCGAAAATATGCAGAGATATTTATCATCGTTAATAGAATAGAATCAAATCGCTTTTCATTTGCCGCCATGTTTAAAAATGGTATCATAAGAATCCCAATCAACAACGAGCAATAAGAATAAAAACGACCTCCAAGCGTCAAAGCCGTAACCAACAAAACAATAATAAGTTAAGCGCTCTAATTTCAGGCATTTCACCCACGTGACATAGTATACATACAAATTGGGGCCTATTATACAGTTAATTATGTTAATATTTGTTGCCGTCGTACATGCGACAGTTCTAAATAAAAAATACCCTTTCTAAAAGCTAGAAAACACGCTTCACTCGTGACATTATTTTATTGTCACCGATCTATGATAACTGTACAAATTTTGAATAAAAACCCTACGTTTAAAGTGGGTCAAAATCGAATCTAAAGGAATCGGTTACACAAAAACATACAGGTGAATCTAAGAAGAGCGTATAAAAAACAATGTTAGAGAGTGCTGGAAATTAAAAAAAACATATATTTAATTGTTTTAAAACTGAATCAATAAAGCCTTTTTTACCATTTCCAGACAATCTGCAAGCACTGCAAACAGTTGTGGACTTACAGTTCGTGATTCTACCCAGAGGACCTAGGAACACAAAGAATTGCTACTGTACCTGCGACAGTCCAAGCGCGCCAAAACTTATCAGAATGAGAGATTTACCCGCGGGAAATAATTAAATATTAAATTTATATAAATGTTTCGTTAATATTGTAAAATGCGATGTTATTATCAATTGATCATTAATTTGTGTGTTTAAACTGTAATTCGATTTCATAATATATGTTTGTTATGCATGAATCCGTTGTTTTACTTCTGGCACTAAAATATAAAGAAATACGAGCGTCAGGTCACGAAATAAGGTAATTCTGCTAGTGAAATATCAATTCACTATATTAGGGTTTGAACCTCATATGCATTAAAAAATACAAATCTTTAAATAATAGTAGACTAGTTGATCCGTGCGCTGTTGGGTGTTAATAATTACATTACCAGATCACACATATAATTTTACAAAACAAAAAAAAATTATAGGCATGAATGCATTACAAAATACCCTTTTCTTTTTCCTTTCTGGTGACGGAAAACATCGTGAGGAAACCGGCATGTCCAAGAATCAAAAGTTCGACGACGATGGAACACGTATGGCCTGATGACGATGATGATAATGAAAGATACATACATACAGACGCGGGAAGCGAGTTTGCTATATAGTATGTAAATCTTTGTCTTTCGAGCGAACGAAAGCGAATGAAAAGCGTATAATGAACTCGGATATGCTCCAAGATAAACCAATTACATGGAAAGAATCATTAATACAAAACATTTCTTTTAACGAGTTAAAATCACGACAATATACCATTAGTAATTAAAAAAACACGGTATAAAAAGGAATCCCTATTTCCCTTGGTCACGATATCACGAGTGAACGGCTGAACGGAATTCTTAAATTCTTTCACCATTAGAAAGCTGCAATTAAATTGAGTGACATTGGCTATATATGTACCACGGGTGAAACCGGGGCGAACGGCTAGTGTAAAATAAAACACAACATTTTAAGTTGCATTTTTTAATAAATACATTTAGTACACGATGACTTTATATAATTACACGTACACATACATTTAAAAAAAACTCTATTAGCCGTCACACGTTAAAAATCTCAGTCACAGAGATTTTTATAGGAATACCAGCGAACCTGGTTAACTCCGTTTCGCCACCAGATGGTTGTATGTGAAAAATGATTTTCTCACTTCTCTATTGAATTTTTTCCTGAATTTTCTTTGCTATAAACCTCACCGAGCCCGAGACCTTTCCGACGAATGCAACACCGTGGAAATCGGTTCGTGCGTTCCGGAGTTATAGCGTCAAGAGGGAAAACCCGACTTATTTTTATATAGTAGATTACGGCATTTACCTTACCTACGCGAGAGACATTTAAAATATGTTTACAATTCATACACTTATATTACGAATTATACAATAATAATAGAAAAAAAAACAAGGAAATGTCATTAGAACTATGTTTTATACATTTTCACTGATCACTTTCGTTGTTGTCATCATCTTCCATTATTCTAAAAAAAATCGTTTATCGTTTCCCTATTTTTTCATCCGACGTCCCCTATCTGACGCGGCACCCCACCAGGTGCCGCACAATACACTCGCGGCTTTACATTTAGCGATGCGGTAGTGCCGTCCGACATCCTTACTTATTTAATCAAACATAGTCAAGTGTGGCTCTTACAATAGTCTCATCCTTCTTTCTTCTCTTATTAAACTAAGCTTCTCATACGTGTTAAACACTTCAATCAACCATGACAATAGATACATATTCCCCTACAAAAATTTACTTCCAAATGTACTAAAATGTGATTATCAAAATTCTAGTCAAAGAAAAAAATGCTGAAATCAACCTTATCAGCATTGATCGGAGGTGCAATCGCAAAATAACGAACCAAAAGCAATAATAAAATAAAATAAATTCAACCTTATTAGTTTTCAAGTAATGTCGGAATTACAAAGCACAAGCGAAAAATCAAAAAACATTATAAACTCGGCCCAAATCTCAGATTGCGTACACTTGTAGCTCAGACACTTGACGACGATTGTATATACAGCTTTATTGTTGATCAATGGTTAAACACCAAATTCACGTGTAAAATACATTGAAATTCACAAATTACGTATAATAATCAATTCTCTAACACAATTATTACACAGAAAATAAACAAAACATCTGAACAGTCATTTCATTAATTTTTCATCCGCCGTCCCCTATCTGACGCGGCACCCGCGCAGGTGCCGCAGCGCGCACCTGGCGGCTGTGCCCTTGGCGATGCGGTAGTTCCGGCCGACACCCTTGAAGGTGCCGCGCCCGAACACCTCGACGCACACGCGCACGCGCCGCCCGTCCGCCAGCCGCTCCGGTTTGCTGACACATCAATAAAAACCATTTATAATATCAGTTACCTATCAACTAATTACTCAGATATCAATAAAAAATTATGTACGTGTGCGTGCGAGTGCAAGTGTACATGCGTGTGTGTGTGAGCGTGCGTGTGCGCGCGCGCGTGTGTGTGTGTGTGTGTGTGAGCGTGCGAGTGCGTGTGTGTGAGCGTGCGTGTGCGTGTGTGTGAGCGTGCGTGTGCGTGTGTGTGAGCGTGCGTGTGCGTGTGTGTGTGTGTGAGCGTTCGTGTGCGTGTGTGTGTGTGTGAGCGTGCGTGCGCGCGGGTGCGTGTGTGTGCGCGTACGTGTAAATGCATTGACATAACGACCGTTTGTGAGGCTTTCCGTTTTTTTGTGTGCACTTATTGATGTCGAAAAAGAAATTCCCAAAATCACGGCGACACGTGTACCTGTATCAATATCTAATCATATAGACGTGTTTTCTTTCTTTCTTCCTTTCTTATATGTCTGTACGTTCGTTTATGTGTCTTACTACTATATATCGTTATCACAAAGTCACGGCGACACTGTTTCTGTATCTGTATACATGTATGTCTGTATGTATGTATATATGTATGTGTGTATGTCTGTATGTATGTATGTATATATGTATGTGTGTATGTCTGTATGTATGTATGTATATATGTATGTGTGTATGTCTGTATGTATGTATGTATGTCTGTATGTATGTCTGTCTGTATGTATGTACGTCAGCGCGCTCACCCGAACTTGGCGGTGTCGGGCTCGGCCTCGAGCAGCTCGCGCACGGGCGACTTGGGCGCGGCGGCGCTGAACGCGTCCAGCTCGGCGACCATCAGCCGCGCGTACGAGCGCCACACCGCGCCCAGCGACATGCCTGCAAGAATCAAATCAAATCAAATCAAATCAAATCAAATTCAAATCCAATTTATTCATCACATTTATTGTAATTTTTTTTTTTGAAATGCTTTTTGATAAATTGTTTTAAATACTGATATTGGGTCATTGTTGCCCTCAAATAAAGAATTTGTTTATTTATTTACTAGCGGTCCGCGCGGGTTCGCGCGTGGTACATGTACAGCCTTCCTCAATAAATGGGCTATCTAACACTGAAAGAATTTTTAAAAACGGACAATTAGCTCCTGAGATTAGTGCGTTCAAATAAACTCTTCGATTTTTTAATATTAGTATAGATATTAGGATACCAACAGTACATACATGAGAAATTTTGAAAGAATAGAAAAATATTGATTACGAAGCGGGGATTCGAACTCGCGTCTAAATAAAAATTAAATTTAATACATGTCCAAAACCGTCATAGAAAGTAGAAACTGCCTTCCGAACCGGCGGTAAATGTTATAACTGTGTAATATGACGATTCAAAAGTGCTTCTATAAGAAGTCTAATTGAATAAATAAATGTTTGATTTTTTTTTGTTTATTTTATACATTTTTCACTAAACGGTCTTACCGGCTGCGTCCGGATATCAAGATTCCTGTTTTATCCCAAGGGAGCATTTAATCGGGATAAAAAGTATCCTATCACCTAAGTCATAGGCTCATACACTGTCTGTATATCAAAATCCGTTCAGTAGTTTCATCGTGTGACGGACAAACATCCGAACAAACAAATCTTCACATCCTATCCTATCCTACTAATCCTATCCTACCAATACTATAAATGCGAAAGTTTGCAAGGATGTGTGTGTGCTTGTTGTTCTCTCACACAAAAACTACTTAATTGATTGCAATGAAATTTGGTACGTAGACAACTGGACAACTGGAATAACGTATAGGCATCTTTATATCCCGATATTCCTACGGGATACGGACTGACGCGGGTGAAACCGCGGGGCGTAGCTAGTTTATAATAATACTACATCCTTACAAACTTTCGCATTTATATAATTGTTAGCAAGTAGGATATTAGGATAGGATAGGATAGGACAGTAGGATTAGCGTGATAGTGTGGTAGTTCTGAAATATGAGAAGTTTTCTTTCTTTCTTTCTTTTCTTTCTCACCGGAATCCAGGAATATCGCACCCGCCACGGACTCGAACAGGTCGCCGAGGGCCTTCGGCACCTCCACGTCCTCGGCCTGCTCCAATTCGTCCTCTTGAATCAAATAGTGCTGCGGAAATAGAATTCGCCCTGGATTGTGAAGCTTAACTTATTCCGAAGATCTATCTTCGTGTATACCATTCAGCTAAGTATATCAGATTTTTTTTAAAGGGGTCATCCATAAATCACGTCACACGTTGATGGGGGGCGAGGGTATCATCTTAATCTTATACTTTTAAACGAGCAATTCTTGTATATATATATATATATATATATATATATATATATATATATATATATATATATATATATATATATATATATATATATATATATATATATATATATATATATATTTCGGAATCTGCTCCAACTATTTTCATGAAATTTGGTATATAGGGGGTTTCGGGGGCGATAAATCGATCTAGCTGGGAATTTTTTTTAGAAAATGTCATATTCGTGTTTTTTTTTTCCTGACATCTATTGGTGAATAATAATAATACTATTTTGCTTCGTAGATAGCTGGACAACTGAAATAACACATAGGCACTTTTTATACCGATATTCCTACTGGATTCGGACTTACGCGGTTTCAACCGCGGGTCACAGCTAGTATGACATTATGTGACAAGGGGCAGGGGGGGATCGAAAGCCTTGTGACGTCACATAATAAAATACTAGAACATGAAATTTGTATGTGAACAAAAAAATTTTAACAGATAATTCTTAATCTACATTTATTAATAATTTCGCACTCTCGCTATAAGATTATCTCTTCCGTAGCAACATTTGTTTCCTGGAGCCAAGTTATAATGCAAGTGAGACACTTAAATAAAAGATGAAAAAAAAAAAACTGTTTTCTTTTGATTATTTTTAGAT
>NW_024045133.1:854133-854949 GCF_012273895.1 Zerene cesonia | reverse complement strand
AGGTTCTAAAATTCGCGTGACGTAATTTATGGATGGCCCCAAAAACGTTCCCAAAAACGATGGAACTTCTCTCAATTTGTGACCCAACAGTTTGTGACCCGGAAAAGGACAAAGGATAGTTTATATCCCGGATATACCGCGGGAACGGGAATTGCATGCTCTTCCTTTGGCTACGTGAAGTTTTTTTTTTTATCTATGTCTATGTCTACGATAGACATTAGAGCATGGGGGTCGCCTGATGGTAAGCGCTACTGATCAATGAAAACTGGAGAGGCATAAGGTCGATTGCAGACCTTACGCCTCTATAAAGGGCTGTTAATTGGAAAGGAATCAAGAAAGGATTGGAGGAAGGGAGGACGAGGGGAATAAAGAAAAGGACTGGGAAGGGTAAGGGAAAAAATACGAGCCTCCAGCTCCCCCCCCCTCACCAACGAAACACAGCAACACAATACTATTTCACGTCGGTCTCCTTTGCGGGTGGTGGTACTTCTTCGGTGCGAGCTGGCCCAATTCGTGCCGAAGCGTGCTCGAGGTACACATATAAAAAGCCGCAAAGTCGCGGGCGAATAGCTTAGATATAGTTATTTATGAATACGTAATTCTATAAATTCAAAGATAACTCACCTCTTCACTAATAGAGTGCCCATTCTCCTCTTGTATTTTAACATACTTTGTCAACACCTCGTTGAGACCGGGCGACATGTGCCGGAAGTATCTAGCGAAATTGTCATCATTTAACCGACGTTAGAAAATTAGGTATTACTATATATGCTTTTTGTATGTAAGATAGAGAGAAAGAAAAAAAATCTCTCTTCT
>NW_024045133.1:853015-853952 GCF_012273895.1 Zerene cesonia | reverse complement strand
TCGTGTCTTTTGACATAATCATACTAAGACTGTGTATGTTTCTCTAAAGGTTTTGTGTTTGTGTTTATATTGATTTATGTGTCTGTGTGTGTGTTCAATTCTGTGTCTTTGCATGCGTTATGTTGGTAGGTTAGGTTGGTTAGGTTAGGTCTGCACTCTGTGTGTCTATATGTCTGTGTGTCTGTTTATGTGTCTGTCTGTGTCTGTATATGTACTTGTCAAATCTACACCCGTGTCTGTGTTAATATTGAGACCCTTGAGAAGAATCTTACCCCCCCCCTTTGCTATATGTTCCAGTAGCGAGGACAAATCTATCAGAGAAAACCCCTTTGATTGGAACACTTCGTACCATTAACGAATTATACAATAAATTCGATGTGTTTTCTTGTATTTGAGTGAGTTTTCAAAAGTACTCTTAAATAATTTTTTCCATTGTTATAAATAAGCTATGATAAGCAA
Organism: Zerene cesonia; assembly: GCF_012273895.1. Taxonomy (NCBI): domain Eukaryota; kingdom Metazoa; phylum Arthropoda; class Insecta; order Lepidoptera; family Pieridae; genus Zerene; species Zerene cesonia. The sequence continues at coordinate 853,493 of NW_024045133.1, read as the reverse complement.
AGTTTTATTTCTTTTGTACGAGATAGTTTTGTATAGAACTTTATTATAAAAGAACTCCGTCGAATTAGGATAATATCCTGTAATTATAGTAAGTTCTATTCGGTGTGAATAAAAAAATAAAATAAATAATCTTTCTGCATATACATCTATTTATCTGTCTGTGTGTATGTGTGTCTATTTTTTTTGTGTGTGTGTCTGTATAGGTACTTGTGAAAATAAAAATAATAAATAATTTTCTGCATATATATCTATTTATCTGTCTGTGTGTATGTGTGTCTATTTTTTGGTGTGTGTGTCTGTTTAGGTGCTTGTGAAAATAAAAAAAAATTCTGCATATATAACTATTTATCTGTTTGTGTATATGCGTGTCTATTTTTTGGTGTGTACGTGTCTGTATAGGTACTTGTGAAATCCGCATCCGTGTGTGTGTGTTGGATGCGTGCGTGTCTGCGTGCGTGTCTGTGTGCGTGTCTGCGTG
>NW_024045133.1:838495-852015 GCF_012273895.1 Zerene cesonia | reverse complement strand
TCGGTGTGTAGGCACGCACTTGTGGAAGCCGTGGCGCGCGGCGAGCGTGGCGAATATGGTGTTGTTGACGAGCGCCGAGCGCAGGTCGGTGAGCGCGCCGGGCGAGTGGCGCCGCGCGTCCTCGTACAGGTGCCGCGTGATCAGGTAGTCTGGAAGGTGACGCGGCGCGTTATATATATACAAGCTGTACGCCCCGGCTCCGCCCGGGTAGTTGTTTATTGTAATTTTAAATTACAATAAACAACTATCCTATCTCTCAAGTTGGATCGAACTGCACATGGTGTGCGAATTTTATTATAATCGGTTAAGTGGTTTAGGAGTCCATTGAGGAGAAACATTGTGATACGAGATTTATATATATTAGTAGGATATACATATACAATAATAATAATAAAGCCACATATGTATTAAAATAACTTAGGATTTACATATATGTATATGGATATACATATATATCCTACTAATATTATAAATGCGAAAGTTTGTAAGGACATGTGTGTGTGTTTGTTGCTCTTTCACGCAAAAACTACTGAACCGATTGCAATGATGAATTTGGTACGTAGACAGCTGGACAACTGGAATAGCATATAGGCAACTTTTTATCCCGATATTTCTATGGGATACGGGTTTACGCGGGTGAAACCGCGGGGCGCAGCTAGTATATATTAGAGTTAGGTGACGCGTTATGAAATAGAGGCTCGTCAAAGCTTGCGTCACATTGTGTCTTATCGTTATATAAGGGGCCGTGGCAATCGCTTACCATCAAGTTAACCACCAGCTCATTTGCCCGCTGTGACGTAAAACAAAATGGCCGCTCACCCAAGATAGCGTCGCCGAGGAACTCCAGCCGCTGGTAGCAGTCGGTGAGGCGGTTCTTCTGGTGCGACGCGTGCGTCAGCGCCTGCAGCAGCAGCGACCTGTCCCGGAACCGGTACTGCAGCGTCCTCTCCAGCTCCTCGTAACCTGCGAACGGCACCCCGGATTGTTTCATCAATTGAACCGACTTGAAAAAAAAAAGGAGGACGCGAGCAACGCGTCAACATCTTCCTTCGCTACATCGGAACTTTTAATGGGTGGAGCGATTTTTATGTGTTTTTTTTTTAAGCTGTTCCCTGCCACGTGGTTCCCTTATACATTTGGTCTAGTTATGACAATTCTAAAGCGATTCGAGAAAAATAAATAAATCGATTAAACACAACTATAAAAATACCTGACAGCATTTGCTCCAGCTCCCCCTCTGGGTCGTCTATGTACCGGAGGAGGGGGGAGGGGGGCGCTTTCAGCTCACCGAATATTGGCTGTAATTAGAGAAAAATATAAATGTAATATATTTATTTATTTATAATACTTTATTGTACAAAACAGAAAGTAAAGTTTATACAACATAATGGCACAATGATATTTTGTACAAAAGGCGGCCTTATTGCTAGACAGCAATCTCTGCCAGGCAACCTGGTAGGAAAGGAAATGCAAGAGGTTTTAGGGTTAGTAGGTAGGTTAATATATTTATGATGATGATGATGAAATTTTAAGTTTCGTTAGTCGACTAGCTGCTGTCGCGCGGTCAAAACAAATTCAACTTTCATTGCTGATTCTATTGCGGGAGTCGAGCACGCTTCGGAACGAATTGGGTCAGCACGCACCCACAAGGTAACACACCCGCACAGAAAACCGGCGTGAAATAGTAGCGTGCTATTGTGTTTCGTGCGGTGAGTGGGGGAGCCAGAGGCCCATATCTCTATCTATATTTCCTGACCATTCCTTCTTTTCAGCCATCAATCCTTTCCTCCTCCCTTACTCATTAAAAGCGGGTAGCGCATTCGCAGGGGCACTGCCTCAGTCACATTCACGGGCGGTGGTGATCGCTCACAATCAGGTGCACCACCAGCTCAGTTGCCTATTGTGACATAAAAAGAAAAAATATCCCGTCGGGGGTAGAATTTGTTAGGTTTCTTTCTTAGTCACAAAAAAAAAATAGTTTTTTTTTATTTTCCTTAAAAACTCGGATAGTTAGTCCAGGCACCTGCAGCCAGCGGCCGCTAGCGTCGCGGCGCGGGCGCAGGCTGCCCACGCGGCGCGCGCGCCAGCCCCAGTCGTCGGGCGGCGGCGCGCCCGCCCCCGCGCCCGCGCCCGCCCCCGCGCCCGCGCCCGCGCCCGCCTCCTCCTCCGACGAGCTGTCCGACCCCGAGGCGCCGCCCCCCGCCGCCTTCTGCAAGTGCCGTGGTGTACGTGTGTTATATATATCTCATTTTTATGAATGAATGAATACTTTATTGTACACACCAAAAGGAAATATTACATAGTACAGACTCAAAATACAAATTGCACAATAGGCGACCTTATGGCTGCAGAGCCATCTCTTCCAGGTCAAAACAAAGAAACAATAAAGAGAAAGTGCATAGGTACGTGGTGTATACCATAGATATGTTTAATTAATATAGATAGGTGAAGCAGAAATGATATAATACATAAATATAGCAAATACATAGATATAATAAGATACAGTATTTGTCCCTTGTCCTCTACTAGGGTATGGGGCAGATGATATACACCTGTTTCACTGATCGATTTTCTTTATGAACAAGTAGGTGATTAGCCTTCTGTGTCCTGCCAGACCGAGACATTTTTTTTGTGCGTCCCCACCGGGAAACGAACCCAGAACCCCTCGGTTCTATGTTAACGCGTTAACTACTGTACCAAGTAGGCGGTCATATATATATGTATACATACGATGAAAGAGATTGAGCCTCACGACACAGGGGATCCTAATGTGGGGTTCAATGCAATATATACTATATAAAACTATACTATGTAAAACTTTTTTAAAAGAGGACACCACTCGGTGATACTCTGTGACGCAGATACGTCGCAGTACCGGTCTGGCAATAATGGAAATTTATATATTCTGAAATAATGGTAATTTTACATATGCAATAATGGAAACGTCCTACTCGGGTAAAAAAGTAGCCTATGAGCTGATCCAGGTTAACACGGTTCACCTTATTCCCACGTCTCCATTATTAAAACCCCACCTTCCTCCGCCCCTCCCCCTTACCTGTTCCACGGTGGCGCTCCTCTTCACGACGTAGGGGTGGTCGTCGGGCAGCGGCACCAGGTGGCGGGGCAGCACGCGGATCCCCAGCCAGGACATGAACAGCAGCGCCCCGCGCGGGCCGCACTCGAGCAGGTACGCCCCAATAAGGGCCTCCACGCAGTCCGCTATGGATTTGTCTGAAAAAAAAAAAAACAAAAAAAAACATTTTTTTTTTCTTTTCTGCTACAAACGGGCAACCAGAGCTGGCGGTTCACCTGATGGTAAGTGATCACCACTGTCAATGGACATTCGCAGAGATACTGCACTGATTTCTAGATTAAAGGAATAAGGAAAGGATTGACGACTAGAAAGAACGGACTGGGAAGGGTGAGGAAAAGGAAACGCCCTCACCGAACGAAACAAAGCAGCATGCTACTGTCTCACGCCGGTATCTTGTGGGAGTGTGGTACTTCCCCGGTGCGAGCTGCCACAATTTCGCAAAGTGCTCGACCATCCATCCAGTTCATACAGACCATCAAGTTCCAAGAGGTTTTGGTTATTGTGAAATATTCTCTACATATTTCCAATAATAATATTATTAATGAGTAAAAAAAGCATCCCTACTAATAAGTTAATAAGTCTGTCTGTCTGTCTCTCTTCACGCTTAAACTATTAACCCGTTTTAATTAAACTTTTTGCTTTCAGTTGCACTTAAGATTATTTGCACGGAAATCTTAGTGTCACGGAATCCGACTCGCACTTGACCGATTTTGTTATCTTCTTTTCAACATACATACCCGGTATACTGTGCTGCGTAATTAAGTTGTACGGAATGAAACATCCTGTATTGTCGACCGGCATTTTCACGCTCTTCTCCTTGGCCTCTTGATCATCCTGTATAATGGATTTATTAACGTTAATAAGTTTATATTTAATCCTTATTAATGGTAAAAAAAAAACCAACTAGATATATAATCCAATAATCTCATCAACTTTCTTTTTGTCCAAATTGTAGTTGAAGGAACCAAATGTCTAAGCATAATCAACCTTATTAATATAACTTTAAGGTGTACTTACGAAAAACATACGAATAGTAAAACATTGTAAGGGACCAAGGTCAATATTAAATATGTAATTAATCAATTGCACTAAAATAAATTCAATTTTGTTCGGATGAGTTAAAGTCGGACTTACAATGCATCAAAATTACAGTCCCGGGTACCTTGTATACTATGACACTATTAATCAAAATCACGTAAATATATTTCAGAAAAAGATGAGTATGTGAGTTAATGAATGAATGAACGAATAACTCGCACTAACAGCCAGATGCAAGGTCAACGGGGTCTTGTGGGCGGTAATCAGTTGTCGTCAATGCGTAAGTGAGTTATTGAGTGAATGATTGAATGATTGAACTATGTTTACTCCGGCGCTTAGACACTTGTTATAGATGCGTGAATGAGTGAGTAATTGATTAAACTATTGAGCGAATGGATGAGTGAATGGATGAGTGAATTGACGAGTGAATTGATGACTGAAATAGTGAGTAAATTAATAAGTGTGTCGATGAGAGAATGAATGTATGAACGAGTGAATGAATGAATGAATGAAAAAAAACGTATAACTCACACTGGCGCCCGGCTGCAGCGTGGGCGGCGGCTTGTGGCACGGCGGCAGCCAGTTGTCGTGCGGCTCGAACTTGGAGGCGATCATGCGCGCGCCGAGCCGCTTGTTGCGGCCCAGCCGGTACAGGTTCAGGTTCGATACCTGCGCGGGGCGACGTGCGCAACGTGTTACTGGGCAACGCTTAGCAAGAACCGTGAGCACTTTATTTCTTGCGTTCAAATCCTTCCTACTTATATTATAAATTCGAAAGTTTGTGTGTGTGTTTATTGCTCTTTCACGCAAAAACCACTGAACCGATTATAATGAAATTTGAATTTTGTTTGATTGAAATTTGATTTGATTTGAAATTTGGTACGTAGACAGCTGGACAACTGGAATAACATACCTATAGGCAATTTTTTATCCCGATATTCCTACGGGATACGGAGTTACGCGGGTGAAACCGCGGGGCGCAGCTAGTATTTAATAAATGAAAATTAAAAAAAATAACAGAAAAGAAACGATTCAATATAATGCAATTGAATATCATGAAACTAAAAATTAAATTCAACAAAGGCCGCGTTCCATCGATACAATATTGTAATCATTGCAATAATAATGTTTCGTATTGGTTGTGATGGTTCTTAATCATCTCAATAGATGGCGCGGGGTGACCCTTAGGCACGTGAAACCGAAAGAGTAGGAGATATTCGATTATTGTGGCGGGATCACGGGTGGCCGAGATGCTAGGCGTTGCAGAACATTAGGACTTATTAAAGGGCTTATGTTACGGGGTTGTACCTTTTTTTTACAGTGGGGAAATCTTGCATAGATACCCACGGCCCCCGGGGAACAGGTCGCGGGTTATGTCGGACTCCTACCGACTAAAAACCAGTGGGGTTTTAGTCGGTAGGAGTAGGAGTAGTGTGAGTAGTGTGAGTCGTAGTAGTGTGAGTGTGTGTGTAGACTCCGTCGAGCCACATAAGTGAAGGGGAGTAAGAGAGGGGAGGCCAGAACTCGTCCGTGACCCGCGGGCTCGTACCTGCTTGCTGCGCATGTGCGACAGCTTGCCCTCGTGCACGGCCGGGTGCGCGCAGTACAGGTAGGCGGTTATGGCGAACTTCAGAAAGCTGTCGCCGATCGTCTCCAGCCGCTCCAGGTTGATGCCGTCGTTCGCGTTCGACATCGTCAACGCCTGTTGATTTCATTATTTTTAGACATACGCACAGACAAACATATTTCACTCACGCCCAAGGACAGAACATACCAAGTAACAATAAGGACAAAACGCCGAACATTACAAAGAAAAAAAAACATAAACATACGACACGACAATTTAAGAAGAAAAGACAATATATGTTGGATTGCTGTTGTTGTTGTTGTGTTATGGCTGTGAAAAGATCCAGGATCAGGTTTATATGGCCTTTATCAGTTGACGCTGTTGTTTCTGCCATTACCCATACGGTACATAGTTAAATAAGAAAGAATATAAATAAAGACAAATATATCAAATTTAATGTAAGGCAATATAATAGATAAATATATAAAAGAGAGACGTGAAAGATTGATAAATAAGTTTCTACAAAAAAAAAAAATGCCATCATAGTAAATAATAGTGAGGAAAACGTATAATTTTTAAACAACTTTTGCCCGCGGCTTGACGTGCGTTAAATTCAGAGCAGTTTCTAGTAGTTATCAAACATATATAACTTCCTCTTGAATCAATCTATCTATTTAATAAAAAAACCCCATCAAATTCCGTTGTGTAGTTTTAACGATCTAAGCATGTGCATTATGTAGTACACATACATACAGACACAACGAACGACACAACGAACGAATTTACTTTACACTGTGTCTTTTCCCCACCCTTCCCGGTCCCTTCCTTCTTTCCAGTCGTCAATCCTTTCCTTATTCCTTAGCCCTTAGAAGCGGGCAGCGCATGCGCAGAGGCACTACCTCTGCTCTGTTCTGGGGCGGCGGTGATCGCTTACCATCAGGCGAACCACCAGCTCAGTTGACCGTTAAATAACATAAAAAAAAAACTAGAAATCCAGATAAATGCAGATATCTGATTTTATATTGCAATTTCGGAACAATTCAATAATGTGTAATTAATATGCTTGTTACCTTTTGCCCGGGTTGCCTGGAAGAGATCACTTCTAAGTGATAAGGCCAATAAAGCCCAAAAAATGTTTTTTTTTTTTCCTTTTTTTATCATGAATTTTTTTTAAGTTTCCTTATTAGTACAATTTTTGTTGAAGAGTAATAAATAAAAATGAAAAAAAAGTGATATTGTAGAATATAAACCAACTATTTCAATTGTACATTTTCACAAAAATGTATGTAAAAATACAATTTGAGCTTTAGAGATTAGAGAGATACATAGACATTGTAGTGTTTGTGAGTGAAAGAGAAGGAAGCATTATGTCGTCTCTAGCGCACGTGCGGCCGTCACACAGCTCAGTCGGCTGTGTGCGGTGCGAGTGAGAGGGCACGAGCGTCTAAGAGCCGATAATACGGAAAGATACACCACAGACATAATAAATCACGATTTAAATACGTCAACAAATCAATTTACCATTAAAAAAAGTTGAAAGGTGTCAAGGGACATCCGGATGTAACGAAGTTCCTTTCCTTTCTATAAGAGAGAGATAGAGAGAGAGAGCGAGAGAGAGAGAGAGGACGAGAGAGAGAGAGAGAGAGGACGAGAGAGAGAGAGAGAGAGAGAGAACGAGAGAGACAGAGAGAGAAACATGCGCACGCCGCACAGCTTACAATAGCTTACTATAGCAAAAAGTGTCGTAACAACATTTCGTGAGAATTTTTTCCTAACTTCGTTACAAAACTATATAAATAAAATTCGCTCACCTGCAATATAACACTAGGACTTGGCCCCGGGTGCCCCTCGAGGTTCGGTTGATAATCGAAATCGAACTCCTTGCAACTCTGACACGCACCGTCCATGTAATAAGGTCGAGATTCGCCCGCGTCGCGCCACTCGCTCGCGACCTTCGCGTATCTCTCCTTACTATCGAAGCCGACATTGACGATCTTCTCGTTGACGTAATCAGGCGCATCTATATCGATGTCCTTCATAGAGAAACAGTTGAGTTTCTTTATTTCCGCATCCGTTAGGGATCCCTTCAATTCGGCGAGCAGTTTCCGTTTGTTCCTCTCTATGGATTCGAGTGTTATCTGTCCGTTTTGTAATTGAACGCCATTTAAATATGGATGTAATTCAATTAATTTGTTTACGTGAACATTTATTATGGCTTTATTGTCTACGTGCATTAATCTATCTTTTACGGTGCTATCTGAATCTTTTATACCATCTGTAACTAAGTTATTATCTATATTGTCTTTAGATAGATCTTTTATAGAATCTATGTCTATACTTTTCATAGATGCTTTTTCTTTATTGTCTGTTGGATTTCCGAACGAAGCTTCTTCGATTATTAAATCTTTGTGAAGTGAAACTTCATCTTTTTTATGTTCGGAAACATATTTTACTTTAATTTCTTGTTTCTTATCAATAACGATTTTAACAATGTCGTTGTTTATTTGTTTATCTGTTTCTCTGACGTCTGGTAACAAATCAACAATGGGTTTATCTTTGGTTATTAAATGGCCGTTTTCAATTATCTCCCTCTCGTGTATTTCCACCGATTTTCTAAATTTCTCGATATGCTGAAAAAATAGTACAACTTCTTAAAGAAGGAATCAGAATTAACAGAAACAAACAGAGAAAGTCGTTTGTGAAATGTGACTTCTAGCAGCCAGCCCATGGGTTATATTAAAAGAAATTATAAACAGGTTTACAAATTTGTGAAATCAAGACATGAACTTATACTGTCATATCCCCCCCCCCCTCCTTATAAATCTATAAGGGCATCTTGTATTGTTGCTAAATACAGAGGGGAGCGGCGTTGTAATAACCACCAATTCATTCATCAAAGTGTGTGCGTGCGTGTGTTTATTAATCATATTCTCCCCCCCCCCACTCACCTCCGCGGGCGGCCTGCCCCCCCTGAGCAGGCGGCGACACTGGGCGAGGTCCCGCGCCGCGTCCGCCGCGTCCGGGCTGGGCGCCGGCGCGACGGGCCGCTTCCGTTCGACGTCCACCGCTTCCGCCTCGTGCGCGGTCTTGTACTCTATGCGCACGCCCATGGCCGCTGCCGTGGAGATGAGACAATATATTATGTAGTAGGTGGAAGTACGTATCTATTCTAGTATCATACAGCAGCTAGATCACTAAATAGTCCCTATAAATAAATAAATAAATAAATAAAAAAGAGTTTATTTTCTCACATCAGTTACATAAGATAAGTTTACACATTTTCAGTACATATAAATAAGTGTGAGACTGGTGCCTAAACTAGGTAATAAAAATTACCTGTATTTTAGGTCACTAGGCCCCCACTCCTCACTACGTTGGATCACATTTTGATTATATATTTTGTTGAGAGAAAAAAAAAACACTAGATATAAGAAAACTACAAAGAATATACCATTATTATACCACAGTTGTAACCACCAGGCCTGAGAGCAAGGCTATGTATGCTTAAATCTTTAAAACTACGCAACGGATTTTGATGGAGGTTTTTTTTTAATAGATAGAGTGATTCAAGAGGAAGGTTTATATGTATAATAACATCTATCAACACGTCTCCGAATTGACGGGTGCGAAGCCGCGGGCAAAAGCTAGTAGTTTATAAAGCCTATAGGATACATGTAGTGTTATGTCATCGTGGGCAATGGAGCTGGTGGGACGGCTGATGGTAAGCGCTACCACCGCACCTGGACATTTGGTGAGGCGTAAGCTCGATTGCAGACCTTACGCCTCTACACATGGATTGGCGACTTTAAATTGAAAATTAATTAAGAAAGGATTGACGAGAGGAATAGAGGAAAGAACTGGGACGGGTAAAGAAAAGGATATGGGCCTCCGGCTCGCCCACTCACCGAACGAAACACAGCAGAATGCTATCTCACGCCGGTCTGCTGTGAGGGTGTGGTACTTCCCCGGTGCGAGCTGGCCCAATTCGTGCCGAAGCGTGCTCAACTCCCACATACAACTAAAGAGAGAAACGTACCATTCGTGTTTTTACTGCTGCAGAATCCCTCCGAGTCGTCGTCACTGCCCTCGGTGTTGAGATCCGAGTCGTCCGTATCGAAATCACTGGAAATAAACGAAAATAAATAAAAAAATATCTATTCTATCTACATTTTTCATTCATAAAGCATCTAATGCTATACTATATGCATCTAAAACTAAAAATGTAAATTAAACAAAGGCCGCGTTCCATCGATACAATATTGTAATCATTGAAATAATGTTTCGTATTGGTTGTGATGGTTCTTAATCATCTCAATAGATGGCGCGGGGTGCCCCTTAGGCACATGAAACCGAAAGAGTAGAAGAAATTCGATTACTGTGGCAGGATCACGGGTGGCCGAGAGGCTAGGCGCTGCTACGGTGTGGCAAAAAGATTTTTTTTCTATTGTTACAAAATTTCTCAAAATGTATGTAATTAAAAAAAACTATAATGCTAACTAGTACAATTACATTCGTAGAAAATAAGGTTGTAGTTAAAACTGCAATAAAGGTTTTAAAATCCCTCCCATTTTTCGGTAAATTACAGTTAAATGATGATAAAGATTATAATTAGTTAATTGAATTAATTAAATACAATATTTAGAAATTAAAAACTTAAAGGATTTTAAACGCGATCTATTCATTATATTATTAACCCGTCGTTTCGAGCACTTCACAGCGAACGTGGTCACGGGGAGACTGAGATTTTATGTCTTGAAGGTCATACAAAAATTGTTGTTTGTGAACTACCTCCATCTATTTCGCAGTTGTTATGTATAGTATTTTTTTACATAAAATCAAACACAAGAAAATACTAAATACAATACCCCCCCCCTGCTTTTGCTCAAGGACACTCTTCCATGGAAATTCTATCTAATAAAATTCTCATAGATTTTTTTTTGTTTTTATTAAAACACTTCCATTAGCTTCACGTCTATGTTTGTATGTAACAGGCTCCGTTTAGACTCGACCTTGACCCACTTTAAACGGGACCCTATTTCTAAGACCTCGCTGTACGTCTGTCACCAGGCTCTTTCTGTATGTGATAAACAGTTGAAATTTTCAGAGATAGCGTATATATTTTGGGGGCAACAGACAAATCACAATATCACACTACTACAATAAATGTGTAAGTTTGTTTGTTCGGATGTCCGTCCATCAATCGCGCTGAAACAACGGAACGGATTTTGATGAGATTTCCTATACAGCCAGGTTATGAGCTGACTCGGGTGATAGGATACTTTCTATCCCGATTAAATGCTCCCTTTGGATAAAATGGGAGTCTCGATATCCGGGCGGAGCCTGGACGAGCGTCTAGTAGTGATACAGACTCACCTGGACATGTAGGAGCAATCGCTGTCCGCCATGGAAAACGTCCGTCCCGCGTTGAACGCCTTCGGCTTCTGTATCGGCTCCGACCAATTCACGCCACCTGCCGGTCAATTACCATTAACTAATTTCTGACTAGCTTTTCGACCCGGCCTCGCCCATGGTACATACTCGTATATTGCCGTCTCATTGTAAATTGTCGCTCAGTGTGTGTGATACACACACACACTTATAGACACAGATAAGATAGAAATAAATAAAAAAAAAATAACAGAGCAGAACAATTTTACCCTTAAGCATATGAAACCGAAAGAGTAGAAGAGATTCGAACACTGTGGTGGGATCACGGGTGGCCGAGAGGCTAGGCGTTGCTACGGTTTGGCAGGAAATGCGGGTTCGAATCCCGCCCCGTGGTCGAATTTTTTCTATTCTTACATTTTAAATTCCCAATTTCACCACAGACTAAAAAAACTGTCACAGATAAAAAAACCACGCAGACACGTAGCTCACCGGTAGCGGACGTGCACAGGGTGACGTTGTGGGGCAGCGGCTCGCTGAACTCGTCGGGCGTGGGCGGGATGGAGGACGCCATGTCGTTACTCCATGTGCCTATCTCGAAGCCCTGCAAGTGACGCGACGCAAGGGACTTTGAGCGTTATTGCTATGACATAAGGTGTTGAGTTCATTGACGAATTATACAGTTTATTTTTTTTTATATTAAACTAGCGGTCCGCCCCGGCTTCGCCCGTGGTACATATATAGCCTATAGACTTCCTCAATAAATGGGCTATCTAACACTGAAAGAATTTGAGAAATTTTGAAAGAATAGAAAAAATTCGATCACGAGGCAGGATTCGAACCTGCGTTTCTTGCCTTTTTTCTATTCTATCAAAATTTCTCATTTATAAAGCATTTCAACGCTATAAAATTAAAAATTAAATTTAACAAAGGCCGCGTTTCATCGATACAATATTGTAATCATTGAAATAATGTTTCGTATTGGTTGTGATGGTTCTTAATCATCTCAATAGATGGCGCGGGGTGCCCCTTAGGCACATGAAACCGAAAGAGTAGAAGAAATTCGATAACTGTGGCGGGATCACGGGTGGCCGAGAGGCTAGGCGTTGCTACGGTGTGGCAAAAAGACGCGGGTTTGCATCCCGCTTCGTGATCGATTTTTTTCTATTCTTTCCAAACTTCTCACACGATTACAAACTTACAAACAAGCTATTCCAAGAGAAACAATTAACTTTGGACGTTAACAACATTCGTTAACTTCGGACGTTAACAAACAACGTTAACAACAGAAATTTCAGTGGTGAACTAGAAACAATCGAGTTCCACAAACTCCGCCTAACTTTTCTTAGGATAATAAGAAGGCTACAGGCTTTATATGTACCACGAGCGAACCCGGGGCGGAACGCTAGTAAAGAATACTCACACTCTCGGCGTCTTCCTTCTCCTGCAGTATATCGTTAATCGTCTTCTCCCTCACTTCTTCCGGCTCTGCTTCACTCTTCTCGGTTGTCACCCGTTCTTCCATCACTCTGATAGTGACCGTAAAGTCATTGAGATAAAGTGCTTATTGCAATGAATGTTTAAAACAACACCGATTGGGCATTTTTCGTTATTTTTTTTGTATTATATACTAGCTTTTGCCTGCGGCTTCGCATGCGTCAATTCAGAGTAGTCTAATAGATGTTTTATACATATAAACCTTCCTCTTTAACCACTGTATTTACTAAAAAAAAACTCCATCAAAATCGGTTGTGCAGTTTGAAAGATTTAAGCATACACAGGGACGTAGGGACAGACAGAAAAAGCGACTTTGTTTTATACTATGTAATGATGTACACACATGTAGGCATACGGGTGAAGAAGTGGCGAAAAGATATTATTTTATAAATCTATAGTAACATAACAAAGCTGAAGAGTTTGTTTGTTTGAACGCACTTATCTCAGGAACTACTGATCCGACTTGAAAAATTCTTTCAGTGTTAGATAGCCCATTTATTGAGGAAGGCTATAGGATATATGTACCACGGGCGAAGCCGGGGCGGACCGCTAGTAATAACATAATATGAATTTCAGACCCAAGACTAAAAGACAAGGTAGCTCGTAACCTAGGCCTGCAACCCTTCCTGATATCAAATATGGCAAGTACTGACTGTACTAATTTCCGCCCGCGACTTCGTCCGCGTAGAAGTCAGTTTGGGCTAACGCTAACCCGATTCCGCTAACTCCGATGATATATAGCCTAAAGCCTTCCTCAATAAATTGGCTATCTAACACTCAAAGAGTTTTTCAAATCGGATCAACAGTTCCTGAGATTAGCGCGTTCAACTAAACCAAACAATACACAACAGCTTTATAATATAAAATATATACCTAGTCTTGCCATAAATATTGTAATAAAGAAAAAAGAAAATTGTTAACTGCAAATAACATTTATTA